>NC_047655.1:1465728-1571578 GCF_902201215.1 Prunus dulcis | reverse complement strand
AAGAGAAGAAAAATATTAGTATGAAAAAATAAATTAATAAAAATGACATTAAAAATGAAATAAAAATTTTGTGATTATTACCCGACGCCGTGCATCCATCCTATACGAAAAGGGTCTGGAGCCGGAAGGGTGGAGAAGGGTCTTCTTCTTCCTATTACCCTTATTCACTTGGGCTTTATTCTGTTATACAAAAAATGAAACGTATCAGTTAAAATATAAAATATTAAATAATAATGAAATAAAAAAATAAAATAAACATTAATAAGTAATAAGTAATAATTAAACAAATACCGCAAATTCGGGCGCTTGAAAATGAGCACAGAGCCACTCCCAACTATCCTCCCGCCCCTCAAGCTCCTTCGGGCAACCCTCCTGAAGAGCGACTTGCGGATCATCATAGGCCTGAAAATGGTGGTGCAAGTTGCTCTTCCACTGCTTGTACCTCTCAGCGAAGAGTCTGTTGACGTACGTCAACGACTCTTCGTCGAGATCCTCCAAGTTATAGTTCGTCTTCAATCAATTAATTAGATACGTTAAGTAATAGAAATATACACAATTTTTAAGAAAAATAATGAAAATGTAAGGTACATACCGACAACTGGCCGCGAACCTCCGCCTTGATCTCGTCAGGCATGACCCTCCAAGACTTCCATTGCATCGGGCAATGGGTCCGCATGACGTGGCCAATGTCGTGGGCCAAGGAGCTATGCAACTCCGCCGTCGGTGCAGCCCGATGGTGCTCGTCGTATCCGATGCTGATACGACTATTGGTCACCCGAGTGACCTTCGCCGTCTTCAGCTGACGACACGGTCCTCGGGTGTTCTTCTTCGCTGCAAAGAAAAAAGGTATTAATGTTAAATAAAAAAACATTGTCAAATTGCAATATAAAATTAACAATACAAAAGTGTAGTTATACCTGGTTGTGATCCCGAGGCACCAGTACCGTCGGTCGATGTCGTGTCGATGGTGTCGGTGGGCCGGTGCCGCCGCCTAGCACTAGCTGGCTGCGCCACGGATGACGCAGATGACGCAGGCGCCTGGGACGCCTCGTGACCAACCACCACGTGGTCCAGCAAAGCTGGAGCAGTGGCAGCAGATGCCGCCTGAGCAGGGGGATCCGAACTCGGTGCAGTCGTCATCGCCCTACCACGTCTAATCAAATCTAACATCTGCACATATAATTTCGTTCCGAATTTAAACTAATTAATTAAAAGCATAGCATGACCTAGGGTTTGGAATTTCGGAGTATCCGTGACTCCGATCAACGATCGGTCGAATCCTAAACGATCCTAGAAACACAAAAGTACAACTACGTGAGTTTCAGTTCGATCCAACGGTCCGAACATATCAAACCTGGAAATCACACAATAGGCGAAATCCGATCAAGACTCAAACGGCAACCAAATTCAAACCGGCCAAAACCTAGGGTTTCAATTCCTATTTCGTATAGCGAAAATTCACAAAATCCTAACCAACCATCAGCTAACCAGTAACATATCCATCCAGCCAATCAATCATAACAAACATACAGAAATCATAACACAAATACAAAATCAAAATCAAAATTGACACAAATCATCATAACACAAATACAAAAATAAAAACTGAATTAACACATACTTAAATGGACACAGAGTCGATAGAGGCTTACAGTGGCGCAGAGAAAACAGAAGCGGGAGTGGCGGAGAGAAAAGAGAAGCGGCAGTGGCGCAGCTGGTGAAGGCAGTGAGCCTACGGTGGCGACGGCGACGGCAAGGAGGCTACGGTGGCGACGGCGACTGCAAGGAGGCCACGGAACGAGCGGAGGTGGCTGAGGTGACGGCGGAGAGAGAGGGCTGAGAGAAGGAGGAAAAACCAGAGAAATGGGGAAGAAGGAGGCCTCGGGTCGTTTCTGGAGATTTAATCGAGTTTGCGCGACGCAGGAAAAAATGCGTCGCGCAAAATGGTTTTAATGAATCATGCGCGACGACAATTCCGTCGTGCAAAACGGCATTAATGAATCTTGCGCGACGATACTATATTATTCGTCGCGCAAAGATTTTGTTCGCCGCCAAAATTTTGGGATTTAGGGTTTAGCGCGAGGCGGGAACTGAAGAGTCTGCGCCTTTTGCGCGACGAAGACAGCAAGCGTCGCGCATGGATAACCTTGCGCGACGCGCATATTTCTGTTCGTCGCGCAAAACACATGCTGGCCGCCAAAATATTGGGATTTAGGGTTTAGCGGTGTGCCTTTTGCGCGACGAACCTAGTAAGCGTCTCGCAGAATATCCTTGCGCGACGGAAACAACTCTATTCGTCGCGCAAAAGACATTCTGGTCGCCAACATGTTTGGATTTAGGGTTTAGCAGGAGGCTGAAACTGAAGGGCCTTCGCCTTTTGCGCGACGAATACATCAAGCGTCGCGCATGGATAACCTTGCGCGACGGGCAGATTTGTGTTCGTCGAGCAAAACACATGCTGGCCGCCAAAATATTGTATTTAGGGTTTAGCGTTGTGCCTTTTGCGCGACGTTTCTGGGCTTTTCGTCTCGCTAGTTTAGAATTTCATTCGGTTGAAATTTTCACTAAGTGTTCAAAGGGGATGGAGGGGTGAACTTTGTGTCCCAGATTGCGCGACGAATGAAAACGTATCCGTCGCGCAATCCTTATGACTTTCACTTTGCTCGACGAAAGGGATATCTTGCGTCGCGCAAAACCTAAACCCTAAAATGTAAACCCTAAACCCTAAGCCCTAAGCCCTAAACCCTAAACCCTAAAATAGTTTCAATGATCCAACCGGCAAACTTATTTTTTTTATACTTGGAGATCGTATACGCCAAAAATCAAAACGACCAAACATTCAGATATCAGAAAACGGGACAAAATATTTCGACGGTTATAAATCAAAAGTCATGATTTAACGGTTATTTTAATTCCGATTTTGATCATTTTTTACAGTAACATTTGTTGACCCTATATGAATACAATGACTAAATTTGATCTTCAATTTCAGATTTTTACACTAGGGGATACCACATAAACGTTAAGTTACATTTTGACAAATGTATGAACAAATTTTTGAGTTTTTGGTGAATATATGATTTTGAGAGCACACGCAGTCTACGAAACTAGTTTCAGTCATCCAGCCGTCAAACTTGTTTTTTTATAATTCGAGATCATAGACAGCAAAAATCGGCCAAAAAAAAACATTCAGAGATTAAGTTACGGGGTAAAACTTTTCGACGGTTCTAAATAAAAAGTGATGATTGAACGGTTATTTGAACTCCGATGTTGATGATTTTTTGCACCAACAGTCCTACACTCCATATGAATACAATGAACTATTTCGATCGCCAATTTGAAATATATATGTGTGTATATATTATACTATAACGTTACCTAATATATATTTGCGCGACGAAGAACTTCTTATCGTCGCGCAAAAACACCATACGCGACACACATGTATTCGTCGCAAAACTATTGCGACGAGGTTTGTTCGTTGCGCAAAATTTACGCGACGCATTTTTATGCGTCGCGTATGGTATTTTTGAGCGACGATAAAGAGACTTCGTCGCGCAAGGATTTGGCGCCATAACTCCCCCTTTAATTCAAATTGTGTATGCTTTGTATTTTTTGGAAAGGTTTTGTATTCATCATTTTTTATGCTTTGTATTTTTTGGAAAGGCTTTGTATTTCTTCATCAAAACCAAACTAAAGTGATAATTAAGATTTGAATCGACCGAATTTATCGGTTTGACTAGATTGATGCCACTAATCATGAACCAAAGTCAAGAAAAATAAGTGGCACACAGCTAATATTGGAGAAATAACTTAAATTTTCTGTTTACACATGAAGAAATAACTATATCTCAAAAGATAAAAATAATAATTGAAGAGGCCTTAAGGCATGAATAAATAAATAAATAAATAAAAACCAATCAACAAGCATGGGGTCGTAATAAGTACTGACTAAAGTATTGACTAAAGGATTGACATTCCAATGAAGTTTGTGATGAAATATGGAGAATGAATACACAACTACATATGGACAACTGCATATATTCAAAGATTTGTATTTCACAAAATGAATACACTAACATAATAAATTTACAAAAAAATTCATTATTCATCATCTGAACTATAATAACTTTCGTTATCGTCGCTATCATCACTCTCGGTCTCCCAATCTTCTTCCTCCTCCTCCTCTATAACTGCATCATCGGCGTTGCTAGGGCCCACTGCAACATCGTATCGGGGAAGATCACCGAGGTCAATTTTAATTGACTGAATCGGTATTTCGACTGAAGACACTCCTTCTATTTGAAACGGTTCTTGTATAACATTTGTATCTCGAAGTGTTTCCGCATCATTTTCCATTGAAGATTCTAAGCGTTGGTCAGCCACATTGTCGACGTCGTTGTCACTTGGGTCTAGTTCTGGTATATCATACACGTTCCTATGATCCATCTTCTGCACAACTTTCCACCCGCTCCCGGCTTTAGGGTCATCTAGATACACAATTTGGGAGGCCATGTTTGCCAAAATGTACGGGTCGTCATCATACCAAGTTCTGTTAATGTTCACAGACAGTACTCCATGGTCGATTTTAACACTTCCCGCCCTATTTGGGTTGGTATCGAACCATCGACACTTAAACATGATGACTTGGTATCGATCTTTGTAAAGCAATTGCATGACAGTTGTCAGTTTGCCATAGAAATCAATGTCCGTACTTTCGCCTCCACCTGGGACATGGACACCGCAGTTTTGCGTACACAACTTGTCATCTCGTGCGGCCCCCAAAAATTTGACGCCGTTAAAATTACAACCCAAGAACAATTCAGCGCGAATTGGGCCGAACGCCAAGTTATATAACTCATCACTGTAAGTGGGGGAATTCGATGATTTCAATTTATTCACCTAATAGTATACAAAACCATTTACATGTTAGTAAGACAAAATTAAATACTACAATTTATATCTGTCAATTATAAAACACTTATAACTTACACAATCCAAAAACCATTGTGGAAATAATTCACGGTGTTTTCGGGCAACCAAATGTGATGGATGTTCTCGCTTCATCATCTGTTCATGCTCATCTAAGTAGGCCATTATCTCATCACAATTGTTCAGTACGAACCAATGCGCTACCTCCATGTCATTTCTAGAAGACGACTCTCCTCGTCCAGGATCTCCAAATGGTCGTGCGCTTTGGGCAAAAACAGAAAGTTTTTCATTTCTCATACCTCCATCATTATTGCGTTGAGGACGATTGAAAACCGTCTCCACATCTTTTAAATACATTCCACAGAAAGTAAGCGACTCATATTGAACCTAAGCCTCTATAATTGATCCTTCGGGCTTTGCCCTGTTGCGTACACTTTTTTTCAGCTCTCAGAGAAGCCTGCCAAAATAAAACGATATGATACAAATTAGCAAACTGTCGATAATGATGCATACACAAATGATAAAGATTATATACCTTTCTATTGGATACATACAGCGATAGTTGACAGGACCAGCAAGCAATGCCTCTTCTGGCAAGTGAACCATCACGTGCATCATACTTGTAAAGAAAGTTGGAGGAAATATCATCTCAAACTTGCATAGGACTTGGACAATGTCATGGCGCAACTGAAACATGTCTGTCCTTCGCAATGTTTTTGCCGTCAGTTGGGAAAAAAATCTGGATAATAACATGATTGGCTTCACCACATCTTCCGGCAGTAGGTGTCGAATACCCACAGGAAGTAGGCGTTGCATAAACACATGGCAGTCATGGCTATTAAGTCCAGTAAATTTACCCCCATCGACATTCACGCAACGTGAGATATTAGAAGCATACCCATCGAGAAATTTGACAAACGATACAAACTTTAGAAACTTTTTTTTGTCATTCGGTTTCATAGAAAAGAATGCAAGATCCCTTCTAGCTTTATCACTGTCCCTATTCATCCATAAACCCCTTCGTATGCCCATTCTTTCCAAATCAAGACGAGCTTTGATCGTCTCCTTCATCTTCCCCTCGATATCTAGAATCGTGCCCACCAATGTGTCGAATACATTTTTCTCAACATGCATCACATCTAGATTGTGCCTCAATTTCAGTTTCGGCCAATATGGGAGCTCAAAAAACATAGGCTTGTGCGTCCAGTTCAAATGTGTAGAAGGTCTGGTCCGACTAACTATTTTCCCGAACGGAGCAAAATCCAAACGGTTCAGCTGTTCCAAGATCTCATCACCGGACCATTCTCTAGGTCTGAGGCGACGCTCTGTGTTCCCGTCGAACTCTTTATCCTTTTTCCGCCATTCGTGGTCCCATGGCAACCATCTCCGATGACCAAGGTAACAAACTTTTCCTGCGTGCCAACCAGAAGTTACATCTTCCTTGCATACGGGACATGCCATATAACCCTTTGTGCTCCACCCAGAAACCATTGCATATGCTGGGAAATCATTCACAGTCCACATAACTGCTGCCCGCAAAGTGAACATCCTCCCAGTTGATTTATCGTACGGGCGAACACCGTTTGTCCATAAATCCTTCAGCTCATCAACCAGAGGCCTTAAGTACACATCAATTGACCTGCCAGGATCCTCAGTTATCAAAACGGTCATCATCATGTATTCTTTTTTCATGCATTTCCAAGGCGGCAAATTATATGGGAATGCGAAAATCGGCCAAGTGCTGTGGTGTTGGTTTAGAACCCCATACGGATTGAATCCGTCAGTGGCAAGTCCCAATCTAACATTTCGAGGATCAGCAGCAAACTCGGGGAACGTTCGATCGAACTCTTTCCATGCCTCCCCATCTGCAGGATGCCGCATCACATCATCGTCTACCCGTTTTTCCTTATGCCATCTCATGTATGTGGCAGTATGCGTCGACATATACAATCTCTGCAACCTAGGTTTAAGGGTTAGATAACGCATCACTTTTTGTGGTATCTTAGTCGTTCTATTCTGGGATGTCATTTTGAACCTCGACTCATTGCATATAGGGCATGTATCCAACGTTTCATGCTCTTTGTAGAATAACATGCAATTGTTTTTGCAAGCGTGGATTTTTTCATAACCCAATCCAAGACCATGCAACACCTTCTGTGCATGTTTATGGTCTTTCGGCAAACAATTGTCCGTCGGAAGCATTCTCTTGAAAACCCCCAAAAAGTAATCGAAACACAAGTTCGACATACGATACTTTATTTTTCCGTGCATTAGCTCCACAATGGCAGTGAGAACGGAAAAGCTCTCGCACCCCGGGTATAACTCTTGGTTGGCATTTTTTAACAGTTTTTCATACTGTTCAAACTCCGCACTGTCTATTGGTGTAGGCACGTCATCTTCCCCTTCCTGATTGATGTTGGTCGATGCGAATGGAAAAGCATCCTGTATAATACCCATGACTTGATCATTAGGATCCACAATAGGTTCAACATTGTCCACTCTTGGGGCATTTGAAGACGAAGCATGGTCTACTTGTTCGCCGTGAAGGTTCCAAATGCTATATGTTTCAATCATTCCATTCCTTACTAAATGAAATCCAACATTTTCAATTGTCTCAAACAACGTGTTGTTACACCTCCTACAAGGACAACGGATTCTAGTTGCACCCGGGTTGTGTCTACGTGCAAACTCAATAAAATCCTCGATTCCATCCAAGTATTCGTCTGCGCATCTATTCGGGTTTGTATCCACCTTCTGCTCATAATTCCTGAAACCACAATCACGACACAACAATCACAACAACTTCATACGAAGTTATAATGTCACCTTATGCCTCCGGTAAGGGCCCTATCCCATTCGGGAATGCATAGTCCTGTCACGTAACCTACGGCTACATGAGATTAGATTTCGACGTGGATTAATTTCGGCAGCATCTCGACACAGTTCTTGAAGTGGGCATAGGTATAAATACCTACGTACCACCCGAAGAACGTACCGAGATGACACCGAAATCTCCACAATCGAAACCTAATCCTGTAGCCGAAGATTATGTGACAACACTATGCATTACCAAACTGTCCAAGTAATGGGACAATTCAAGAATTAATTGGACCGCAGTCATGCCTTACGCATCCATGCACGAAATCCAACTAATCTCGAACGGGAAACTACGTGTTACTAAACATAAAATAAAAGTACGAAGTTAATTTCAATTAACTTCGTACATCACAACACATTGTGCTACGTCACGCACAATTTCACAACATTATAAACATATAACTTCACAAAAAAAGTACAAACATAACAAACAAACTTTTACAATAACATACCTTCTCAATCGTTCTCCACCAATCACTAATCACAAATATCCCTAATGAGAACAAAATTATTAGCATTAGTACGAATTTACATTAATACATTTAAACTAACGACAAAAAATACATACCTAATAAACGTACAGAATTCACAGCAGAGCAGCAGCACGGAGGGAGAGTGAGAGAGAGGCAGAATGCAATTTTTGCATTCTGCCTCTGCAATGGCAGATACAAATATGAAGAAGAAGGACTTTGCGCGACGAACAAGGAAAATTCGTCGCGCGAAACGCCGTCGCAAAAACCCACTTTTCCGTCGCACAAAACAACATTTCCGTCGCGCAATCACGTGTCGACATCTGCTTTTTTGCGCGACGAACAAAATCATTCGTCGCACAAAATTCCGTCGCGCGAATACAATCCGGCGTCGCGCAAAGTGTAACTTTCGTCGCGCAAATAAAACTATTTCGTCGCGCAAGAACGCACCGCTATTAAACTTTACGCGACGACGCACTTCCGTCGCGCAAAAACCCACCTGCATATTGGCGCCAAAAATAAGTTTCCCTCGTTTTCTTACGCGACGGTTGATTTTTTCGTCGCGCTAAGTTGTCTTTTGAGACGAAAACTCTCGTCGCGCAAAATTTTTTTACCGCCATAATAGGAGCCCATTTTCTGTCCATCTTTGCGCGACGAATATGTGGAATTGTCGCGCAATATAGTCATGCGCGACGATCTCTGTCGTCGCGCAAGAGTTTGGCGCCAATAACATAGACTTTACACCTTTGCGCGACGAAATTTATTTACGTCGCGCATAGCCTCTTTCCGCGACGACATTATTTGTCGCGCTAGTTCTCTGTTGTATGCGCGACGGAATATTTTTTTCGTCGCAAAAGTGCTCCTTGCGCGACGAAATTTTCTTCGTCGCGCAAACTTCCGTCGCGCAAATAGTAAATCGTAGTAGTGAAAAGACATTGAACTTCAACTCCACATCCAAGTGCACTCCCTAACCTTATTTTACTTAATATAATGCATAGCATGAATTAATAACATTCTTTTTTCCTTTTACACATGTTTTTTTTGTTGAGAAATTCTATGATTGCATTCATAATTCAGCCAAAAAAGTCACTAGCCACAAAGGGCCAATACAAACTAGCCACAAAAGGGCCATTACAATAATGGAGCAGTTTAATATCAAAATTAAGATAATCTAGTGTGTCTCCACTAACGATCAAGCAGGATCGAAGAAACTCTTGCATATGCATCCAAACTAAGATTGCAAACTTAGAATAATAATAAAAAGATAAAGCTTGAAAAAACTGAGCCATAACAATACAAATAAAACTCTCACAAATGAGATATGAAAAGCTCTCACAAAGGAGAGATGAAAAACTCTCACAAAAGGAGAGGTGAAAACTACACAGAGAACCCAAAGAGTCTCTGCAACTTATTCCAAATATAAAGAAATTGCAAAAAAGATTGTGGTGAAGATCCGACGCCGAAATGTAGGTGAAGATTCAACGCTGAGCCGCAGCCACCTATAATGGTTGGATGAAAATCATAACAAAACCAAGACAAATAGGGAAAACCATTTGTCTCTGAAAATGGGGGAAGAGGTGAAAGGAGGAAGAGAAGAGGGGAGAGGGGGGAAGAACAATGGCTTTCTCCCCCCTCAAAGTGGAAAAAGCTCTAAGAATGTTTTTTAGGAAAAAAAGAAGCTAGAGTTTTTTGGGTATATTTTGTTTAATTCCTTTTACACATGTTATGAATTAAGTTAATATTTTTAACGTTGTCTAAAATTTTTGTAATAAAAGGTTATAAAATACTTAGAAAAAATATTTAAAAAAAAAAATAAAGGGTTGGTCAACCAAGTCCAATGGGTGTGGTCAGGCATTGACATTGGAAACCTCAGCCCGACCTTGTATACTTGGGTTTGTCAAAACCCGATGATGGATGGCTTGAATTGCACATTGACAAATAATTTTAGGCAAATTTTAGAGTAAGTTATCACATTTATACAATGAGAATCCAAAAAATAAAATTACAACTATATTTCTACCTAATATGCTGATTTTGTTTTTATAGTGATATATTTAGTGTAGAGGATGAGACATATGTGATTATAGGGAGAGGTTGGTGGATACAAAGGGACACAAACAAAATCCACCGGGGTGGGAAAGAGCCACCATCTCATCAAGGAGAATCGGACTCAGGCAAGAAAAATATAATAAAATCACACCCACAAAGGGCAGGGGGAAGTCAGAAAGAAAAGAGTAGAGGAGAAAGTGAGAGGAATAAGGTCAATGGGAGAGAAGAGGGGAATGAGATTAGGAGGAGACCTCCTCTCCTAAGGTGACCATCAATGCCAGAAAAACCCAGAGATGAGAGGGGCGCAATGCTAGTAGGGATGGGTAAGGTTGGGGCTCATGGGTCTTAGGTGGATGGTTATGAAGGAGGAAGGGCTGGGCTATGGGTTGGGGAAGGGCAGTAAGAGAGGAGAGTGGCGCTCACATTTGGTGCTATTTTTAGATGATGATTAGAGACAAACCAGGAGAAAAAAATTGTTGAAGAGGGCTTAGCTAACTCAATATTGCTACTAAAATTGACAGTATTATGAAACCAATTTGTGAATATTATGTTTTAATTTGAAGCAAGATAGATAAATATCACTTGCACTTGGTGTCCAAATTTGGTGAATCAAACCCTTGATAACAAGATATGAAGAGTTGGTGAATCAAACCCTTGATATTTTCACTTGGTGTCCAAATTTGGTGAATCAAACCCTTGATACCAAGTGCAACCAAAACCACCATTTTCAATGATTAATAATGGTTAGATAATACAAAAACTGAAAAACACGTTGTGAAGATGTGAAGAGTTGGCCCAGGTTGAGTAATTTGACTATTTTGTAATTGTCAATTAATTTCAAGGTTAGCCAAATTACTCAACGTGAAACAATTCTTGTTATGTCTTATTAGAGCCACATCCGTCCACTTGCGAAGCTCAACGACAACACATTTATTTTTCTTAGGCATAAATGACTTTAAAAAAAAAATATCAAATACACATATAAGACTTCAATCTTGGTTTTTCTTTAAAAAGAATGTAGCTGTAAAACAATAATAGTTATAAAAAAAATAAAAATAAAAACACATAAACACATACACATTGCCTCTGTTACCATGCCATATTCATTGTCTCTGTATCCCCATACCATGGCACATTAGTAGAGAACATGAAGACCCCCCAAGAGACAAATATCAACAAAATAAAGGACAATGACTTGTGACTAATATAGCCAAACTTCTTGAAGGGCTGTCCTTAATCCTAGGGGCCAACCTTAACTCCACATACGACATTTCCATAAATTTGATCAACTTGCCTTAAGCAAATCATTAATTGTTGGCTAATTAAAAGGTCGTCTTGTTAATTATCTAATATTGTTAGTGCACCACACCGCATGTTCACTTTAATTAACAATGGAAATAATTTAATTTAATTCAAGCAGAGAATTAATAAAGTATAAATATTGAAATTAATAAAAATGAATAGGAGACAGACGACATTCCAACAACAATAAACCACATAGAGTGCACGTTGAGATTTTGCCTAAGATCATGGGAACTCCCATGTGAGAACCGTACGTACAAACTATTTTATTTTGTCATTTTGTTTGGCCTCTATTCATCTTTTGTTTATGTCTTACACGTGTGCCTTCCTCCTTTCTCTTTGCTTTCTTGAAGAAAAGAAGGCTTCCATCCACTTTAACCAACTCATTACACTTACGACCCCCATATATTTGGTGTATCATGGTGCAAGCAACAACACCAATTATTTGTATTCATTCATATATATCCGAAATTGGATTATATTTGGTACTCAACAGAACACAAAAAGTACTTTTTTAGAAAGAAAATTTTTTTTGAATTAAAGTTAGTACAAGCACAATTTGCGTGATTACAATATACATAATATAATGAAAAAGCGTTATATCAGGTAAAATACGAGCATACAATTCGTGATGGGTCACGAAATGAGTCATGTTAAATATGCACACACTAGCATGATATTATACATGAGGACTAATAAGGTACATATGATATCTACTACATTATACAAGTCATAAAGAGTTGGTGTGAAATAATTGTAACTTGTTCTTTTAATAAGAAACTTGTAGTTTAATAAGAAACTTGTAGTTTTATAAAGTAATGGATGAACAGAGAAAATGTGAGTGCATTATATGAATGCTTTTCAGAAAAGAAAAAGGTTTGATTCTATACAGTTTTAGAGTTTCTTACTTAACCTTTAATATAGGCATCTTCCTATACAACTCCAAGGATTATCTTCTTCTTTTTTATTTTGAATTTTATCTTTAAACTCTTAAGCTATAAATCGTAAATTTTTTATAATGCAGTGATCAATTTGAGCTAATGATTCTATTTTTAAGGTTAAATTTGTGACACACACGGGTCACAAAAACAAAAATATAGAATCATTTACTAAGTAATATATGTGGAAATTCCTTCTACGCGTAAACCTACTAATCACGCTATTTTAATCTTTGGATTAGACAAAACTACATCCATAAAAGAAAAAGAAAAAAAAATTAAACAAACACACAGCCGCATCAATCAATCACTACCCAAAAATACGCGCAAAAAAAAAGAAAAGAAAAGAAAAAAATAAACAAATGAAGCAGACAACAGAGCATACACCATCCTCTATATAAGCCAAAAACCAACGCTCAAAACCATCTCTCTCTTTCCTCTCCCCCCCTCTCTCTCTGTAGAACCAGCCATGGACGAGGCACCATCACCATCCAACACCTCGCCGGAGCTCAACCTCGAAAACCTCAAAGCCCTCAAGGTCTTAGGGAAGGGAGCCATGGGCACCGTCTTCTTGGTCCACGACCCGTCGTCCGACCCGTCTGCCCGCTGCCCGTTCGCTCTCAAAGTTGTCGACAAGTCCTCTCTCCGCTCAAAGCTCGACGCCGAGCGCCGCGCCCGCTGGGAAATCCAGGTCCTGACCCGGCTGTCCGACCCGAACCCGCACCCATTTCTGCCTTCCCTCTTGGGGTCGTTCGAATCCGACGAGTTCATGGGCTGGGCCGTCCCTTACTGCCCCGGCGGCGACCTCAACGTCCTCCGCTACCGCCAAAACGACCGCGTTTTCTCCCCCGCCGTGATCCGGTTTTATTTGGCCGAGATAGTCTGCGCGCTCGAGCACCTCCATTCCATGGGGATCGCTTATCGGGATTTGAAGCCAGAGAACGTGCTCATCCAACAGTCCGGTCACGTGACCCTCACGGACTTCGACCTTTCCCGAAGCCTCAAGCACAGAACGGTAAAACCCGACGTCGTTTTGGAGGACGACGCCCCCGACATTCGTCGTAAACACCGGAGGCACCTGACACGTTGGCTCACGATTATAAACGACAATCACAGCAAGGGGCTGAAGAAGACCAAGTCCGCCCGAGTCAGCCCCGTGAGTCGCCGGAAGCCGAGTTTCTCTGACGGCGAGCGAGCGAACTCGTTTGTCGGGACGGAGGAGTACGTGTCCCCAGAGGTGGTGCGAGGGGAGGGTCATGAGTTCGCTGTGGACTGGTGGGCCCTCGGGATTCTCACTTACGAGGCGCTCTACGGAACGACGCCATTCAAGGCCAAGAGCCGGAAGGAGACGTTTCGAAACGTGTTGACGAAAACGCCCGAGTTTATCGGGAAACGGACAGCGCTAACGGACTTGATCGAACGGCTGTTGCACAAGGACCCCACCAAGCGGTTGGGGTACGCCAGAGGCGCGAGCGAGATCAAGGAGCACGAGTTCTTTCGCGGCGTGAGGTGGGACATACTAACGGAGGTTACACGGCCGCCGTTTATTCCGTCTCGCGAGGATGGGGACTTAACGGAGAAAGCCACAGCTGGGGGAGTGAGCGTGAGGGATTATTTTCAAAAGTTGAGGTCTCCGCCGTCGATGCCGCCGTCACCAGATTGTCAATTAACGGAGTTCTGACACACGTGTGAAAGCTTACACGTGTAAGAAATTAGTATTAAAAAAAAATTTGTGTAGCCTCTGTATATAGAATAACGGTAGACGGCCTGTAACTTTGAGAAGCAATAGATTATATAGTTAGCTAGACTTGTACCATATACGGATTCAAAGGGTGTACAACTTTTTTTTATATATGTTTTTATAGTGGAAGGAATCGAACTTTTGACCTAACTTAATCTCGAGTTAATTTTTCTTTAACTGAAGGGCACAATTAATTCAATTGTTCACGGGCAAAGTTTGTTTGAGTAGAAAGAAAGCAGTGGCGATTAGATAGGTGAAGTTCAATTGTGAGTTTGATTACAAGAAAAAGAAAAGAAAATGGAAAAGTGATTGGTTTGAAATTAAAAAACCTTAGTGCAAGGTTCGTTTAACTTGAGCCTAATGCTTTGATTCATTACATTTTACAATGGCAAAAGCAACTTTGTTGAGTGAAAGGGTTTATTGGTAGGGTCAAATGAATTGAAATCGACATCATTTTATTTACCAAAAGATAATTATAGTAACAACTGTTTTTGTTCCGCGAAGAATGAAACTATAAATATTTGGACTAAAAATTATGGATGACCATTTCCTATTACACGTGCTCAAGTTCATTGCCTTTGATTGCTTAATTTCATGGATTTAAAATATTGTAATTTCATTGATCAACTACGAACTTGGATACAAAAAAAGTGAGAGGTTATGTTATGTTATGATTAGGGGACAAAATGTTCTTAAATTACGCAGTTTATTAGTAGATTATGGTCTTTAGTTCCAACTTTACTAAACAATTCATATGGCTTTATCTATGGCGCCTAATAGAATTGTATCTACAATGATTACAACTTTCCCACCACAAAAAAGCCATTGCAAATTTTCAACTTGAAAAAGGAAAAATTGGTAGGCCAAGAAATATTTATATGTATCGCCCTAAAAGCCCTAAAACCTGCGTTTTGAGCATAATATTCAGAGCCAAGTGAGGCACAAAGCTTGATCTGCCCATGGACCAGTTGGTGGTAAAGGCCTCGTAAGAGGGTACAATTGAATAAAATTTAGGTAAGGAGGGGAGAATATAGAAAATCCAAGAGCACGTGATTGATTATTTTTATTTTGAACATATTCGAGGGACCACTCGTGCGCAAAGAACAATAAAGTTTACTAGCTTTGGACACTGTATAAATCAGCTTTTACTGGCAAGTGGATGAAGTCTTATAGCTTTTAAAATGGCGGTCTGCAAATTCTCCAAGGAAAGTATGCATGTATAGTGGTAATGGTGATTGGCTTCAAGGATGTTTCATTAACATAGTGGTAGTGGGTGAAATAATGCTTTGAAGTTTGGAACAGTTAGTTTGTCACAGAGTTTTTTACTAAAATATCTTCATTGAGCATATCGTGGATTAGGTCAATTGACTAAGTGAGTTTGTCTCTTTGCATTCAAGTTCGAATCTCCATTCCCGTAAATCATATTAATTTAGAATTGCTTTATGTTTAAAGTCATATTAAAGCAAATCCATAGAAAATATCAGAGTTTATTGTGACACATTAATATTAAGCTTACGAGTGACTCTTATTCGATTAATTAATTAGAGGAAAAAAAGAATAATCATGTCATTATCTTTCCTCTATTATATATGAGCAGACACATTAGGGCTATAGGGTAGAGGAAGATCGCATCAAAGAGCAAGTTATTGAATTAGATTTCCCAAGAATACAAGACAAAGCCACAGCAGTAGGGCAATACACAAATGGAAATTAATACCAAAGATAAAAATAGAATCGCAATTCATATTGTCAGCAGTAGTTGTATGTAGCATCAGGTGCTCAAACCAAACAAACCAATGCTGGAATCTGATGCCAATTAGTATGCAATAAACATGAACATATTATTCCAATTGTCGGCCAATATAATTTAGGGCTACATGTCAGTAAACTATTCTCTCCTCCTCAGTGACTAGAGATAGAGAGCTAGACTTTCAGGACCCGCAGACGCTGAAAACCAAATGCAATCTTTGTCATCTACCTCTAGCTAGGGTTTAATTTGGCCTCATCTGCGTTTTATCAGGAATGGTCCCTTGCACTAGAAAACAACTTGGCCCTCCGGCTATATGCACGAATATAGGGCAAGGAGTAAGGCTTTAAGGCGGGGCCCTAGCTAGATAGGCTAAACTTGCAATCCCCTTTCAACAAAGAACAAAAAAAAGTACTATCAAATTCCAAATCGTTTTCATCTTTCCCATCGCAACCCCCATTTTAGAATTTTTCCAATTGAGAGTAATAGAATAGAAAAGTGACCCCATCTGGCTGGTAAACTTTTCTCATGTAAATTAATGCTTCAAGACAAGGGAGGAAATGAAGTTGGGCAGATCGATCTGTGAGCCAACTATTGTTTTATACTTGGGTTTGGTTTAGATTTTTTAGAATTTGTTTGAAAGTAAGTTTGATCATTATTGGTACCCATGCTTTTGAATTTTGAGCATCATTCAACTATTTTGTTAATTAAAAGCAACTCTAGTTCGAATCAAAGCTTAATTTGCCCTATCCTCAAAAGTTTTTATGGTCATCGAAATCTCAAGAAAATTACGCACAAGAAATTAACAAGACAAAAAAATTTGTTCGATTTTTCTGACTATGTACGGTAGGCATTGGAAACTTGTCTCAGCAATCATGTCTCGTGTTTCATTTTTGATGTTGAACATGGCATCTTTCTATGTTGTTTAGGCAAAACTTGTACTGAGAAGGAAGCTTTATAGCTTTTAGAATATATATAATCAAAGGCAATCTTTTAAAATTTGATGGTCACCACTAATTCCCCCCCTTATATTCTTCCTTGATAATTCTGATACATAAGTTATATATATGTTGATTTCTGGCCACCAAGCACCATGATGGTTTTGAGTGAGAAAGAAAATTAGGTTTTCTTTTGATGCATGGTCGGTTGAAGTATGAAAAGGTTGAATCTATTATATAGGGTGGGTTATGAGGTCTTTAGACTAAGTTGAATACACTTTCAACCTCTAAAAGACTCTCTTTTCAAACTCAACAAAGGCAGACAGGACCCACTTCTATGGTGTAATTTCTCCACAACTATACCAGCATATATATATATATATATATATATATAAGCAGGATAAGAATTGCTAATAGCAGACAGCTTTCCATCCAAGAAAACAGAAATGTAAAAAGGTTCATGGTGAATGAAATTTTTCTCATATATAATCACACTTGACAAAGGAAGCTTCCTAATTCTCTTTTGATTTTTCAGTTTTTTTTTTTAAATAACTAACGATGCAACGTATTGATTAATCACATTGTCGGTCATATCTCTAAGTTGCTTTTAATCCGTATATTTCAAAGTGAATAGTACTAGCGCCTGAAATAGGAAGCTTTTTCTAGCTGCTATTTCTGATTGCAACGACTTCTGAAGGATTCGGGTTTTTGATAAATCTTCAAGCCACACCATTGAACTTGGGCTTCTTCAAAGCAAGCAAAAGTTTCCTTTGGGCTTCTTTGTTGAGTTTGGGTCCCTGCTGCTCGAAGTTTTACCTAGAGGGCACGGCTCTTATTTTGATACATATTGAGGGTTTATTTGGCCATAGAGCTCCTAATCTAATCTAAATTACTGCCGACTTCTGACTTGGATTAAGTATTAATCCTCTCCTAATCTACTCATATTACTCTTGTTAGTTACACATAATAACAAGGAAGCTGGATATGCTTTATGCCATCTCTACATGCATGAGCTAACAACATTAATATATCAATGTAACACTCACTACTTGCTCTCATACTTGGCTAATAATAAGTTACATTAAAATATTGGGATGTGAATTTCAACTAACCTAATGAAATATAAAAATAAATCTAGTCCGTGACCCCTTTCAACATTTCGGGTTCTATGAAGCATTGGTTTTATGACTTATTTCAAAGTATTATGATTTGTGTCGTATTGATTTAGAGTGCTAGGGTCAGTCGCCCATGTAATTTTTTGCCATAAACACATATAAACCCCATTATAAACCTAACATGCATCAATCAACAACTAGCAAATCAGTCATTCGCCCGCCCACATTTGACTGATCCTATAAATTTCCTTTTAATTAAAGCATTATTAGACAAATAAATTCCTAATTTCAAGCGGACAAAGAAAGAAGAAGTTGAAAATCCAAACTGAACTACAATTGGGCTTTGTTTGTTTGTTTTTAGTTTTGGGCTTTAAGTTAGTTGTTGATTTTCTGGGCCCATGGGCTGATTCTTAGTTGTTTTCCTTTTCTGATCTGGACTTTCTGGTATCAATAATTAAATATTTATTTATTTACCCGAAAGGAAAAACCAACAAAACCAACAGATCCAAAATACCTCATTCAAACGTTTAAAAAAAAAATAAAAAAAAATAATCACGTTCTCTGCTGCTCGCGAGTTGCTTGCCAGGGGCAAAACTGCAACGCCTCCATTGTTGTTCGTTCGTACAACTTCCAGTAGTTAGCAGAACCACTCTACCTGGCACCAGGTACTCTTTTCCTCTTGGGCTTCTTACTTATTAATCTTTTATTTGACTAAATAAGGGTGGCTGTGATGAAACTAGGGCTGTTATTTTGGGGGTTTAGGGGCTGTCATGGTTTGGGATTCGTTGAAATTGGGGGTGGGTTGTGGTTGTTGTGATTATGTAAGTGCTAATTTGTTTACATTAATGCCTTTTGTTTTTATTTCGATGGGCTGCTGAAAAAAATTTCAAATTTCATCTTTATTTGGTGCCCAATGTATCTGTGCGCTGTGGACGTGGTGAAAGCTTCTCTTTTTTTATTTTTTTTATTTTATATATATATATATATATTTTTTTTTGTAATTGATTGATGGAAATTTTACTTGTGGAGCTTTGTTTTGCTGACAAATTACTCTTTTTAATGGAGTTAATAATACTGAATTTGAATGTGATGATTCTAATAAACTGGGTTTATGTTTTTATGGGGTTATTTATAAGTGACTTTGTCCCCTGACTGGGTGTATCTTTTTGTGTTTATTAATGAAAACTCAGTCGGGCTGTGGAGTTTTTTTAATTTTTAGAATCATTTATTTAGTTCATTTGTATCTTTTTAACAGGTATTGTACATTTGGGAAGCTCTAAAGAAAAGAACAAGACAGTGGTGGCTATGGCTAGAAATTTCAGTAGTGAATCTAGTGAAGATGATGTGAGGGGTGACAGAGATAAATATAGAAGTAGAATCGATTCTAGGTCAAACAATCTTCATGAACCTGGTGATGAAATTGATTCATCAGATTCTGATGGAGGAAATAGAACAAAACAACAGGAGAGACGGGATGGACATCGTAGCGATGATATGGACAACGAAAGGTCCAGCAAGAGGGATCTTAAAGACAAAGGTGGAAGGTGGCTGGATGATCGTCAAGATAGGAAGGGATCTGGAGAAAGTTCTGATGAAGATGGAGAGCTGAAAGAGAAAGACTGGGATACTCAACCGAAGGAAAGAAAGCATGATAATGGCCATAGAAGACGTGAAAATGGGAAGGGTGATAGATTGAGAGAATCTTTTAGAAGTTCTGAAGAAGATGACGAGCAAGTAAGGAGGCACCGACATGAAAGGGAAAGGGAGAAACCTCGCCGGCATGAGAGTGGGCATAGAAGGCCAGAAACCGAGGATGGTCATAGATATAGGAGCCGACATTCACGTCACTATTCAGACCACAAGGATGAAAGGGAAGAGCACAGAACGTTAGAACAGAAAAAGGATAAAAGAGATGATGATCAGAGAAGGAGGTATAGAAACCAGGATGATGATGGAGATCTAAAGTATCGTAGAAATAACGAGGTAAAAGAAAGACGAGAAGACAGTCGAAGTCTGAGGCAAAATGATGAGCGAGATAGCAGGATGCTTGAAAATTCAAAACCTCAAGGGCAGTCAAAGTTGCAAGAAGGCAACATGAGTACTGATGTGTCAAATTTGGGAAAAAGTGGTGGAGTTTACATCCCCCCGTTTAAGTTGGCCCGGATGATGAAAGACGTTGAAGATAAAAGTAGTGTTCAGTATCAGAGATTGACATGGGATGCCCTCCGAAAGAGTATCAATGGCCTTGTGAACAAGGTCAACGCTGCGAATATAAAAAATATAATTCCTGAAATTTTTGCCGAGAATCTGATTCGTGGAAGGGGTCTCTTTTGCCGTTCATGCATGAAATCACAGATGGCATCTCCAGGTTTCACTGATGTGTTTGCAGCATTGGTTGCTGTTGTCAACACAAAGTTTCCTGAGGTTGGTGAACTTCTGTTGAGAAGAATTGTCTTACAGCTTAAGAGGGCATTTAAACGGAATGACAAGGTGAGTTTTTGCCCATGCTTTGTTATTTTACTTTACCACTTTAGTGTTTGCTGGCAGAATATGTCTTTTATTTAGATTGATTCTAATTTCTTCTTTAACTGGCTTTACATTTGAACAGCCTCAACTACTAGCTGCCGTTAAATTTATAGCACATCTGGTCAACCAGCAAGTGGCTCATGAGATTATTGCTTTAGAATTGCTGACCGTTTTGCTGGAGAACCCTACCGATGACAGTGTTGAAGTAGCTGTTGGCTTTGTCACCGAGTGTGGATCAATACTGCAGGACCTTTCACCTAAAGGGCTCCATGGTGGGTTTGCTGTTTGATTTGTTAGCATTTGTGCGCTTTTGGGTTTTATTCATTAATGAGATTTATATGTTTATGAACAATATATTCTTTCTATCTGCTTATTATGCTTTGTATCTTCCTAATATTATATTTAGGACTTACACACTGCTACATTATACCATTTTCCCTTTTCAGTTTTTTGTTTAGTTTATTTTTCAACTTATCAGTAGACAAATTAAATCGATGTGAATTTGGACCAGTTAAAGGTTAGAACATTGTTTTTGATGATATGTAAGACAGATGTGCACCCATTTTAAATTGACCGCATTAGATGCTGTTTCAAGTGGATCTTCGTTCTGATCATCTGGGTTCTTCTCTTGGTTACTGTACTATCTCATTTATCTTGAACATTATATTTTATAGGGTTCTTACTACATTTTCCTTTTCAGGGAGTTGTTTGACATTGCTCTTATTGTTTGTAATTTTTGCAGGCATCTTTGAGCGCTTTCGTGGAATTCTTCATGAGGGAGAAATAGACAAAAGAGTGCAATATTTGATTGAAAACTTGTTTGCAACACGAAAAGCAAAGTTTCAGGTTGAGTGACTTGAGTCTATTTGTCTTTGTGATGGTAATTTATATAGAAACAAAACACTGAGAGCTTACAATTTGTTGTTTTCATGTCCATTTGCAGGGGCACCCAGCTGTTCGTCCCGAACTGGACCTTGTAGAGCAGGAAGACCAGTTGACACATGAACTTTCTCTTGAAGAGGAGATAGATCCAGAAATTACCCTTGGTATGTCTTATCTTATTATGTAAATTTATTTATAGCTTTTTTTTTTCAACCTACCAGGGCTCTATTCATTGTGGATGTGAATGTTTTGATTTGTGCTCATTTAGATATTTTCAAGCCCGATCCTGATTTCCTTGAGAATGAGAAGCGCTATGAAGAATTGAAGAAAACCATACTTGGTGAGGAGTCTGAAGATGAAGAAGGTTCTGATGCAGTTTCAGATGGCGAGGATGACGACGAGGACGATGATGATGAAGAATCTGAGGAAGAGGATGAGCAGCAGATGCAAATAAGAGATGAGACAGAGACAAATCTTGTAAATCTTCGAAGAACAATCTATCTTACAATCATGTCCAGTGTAGATTTTGAGGAGGCGGGTCATAAGCTCCTGAAGATTAAACTTGAGCCTGGTCAAGAGGTGAGTGTTACAAGTCATGCATGGTGTTGCTATCTTGTTATACATGATAAGTAGTAAACTGGATGGGTCTATGTGCCATCTTAGAATGAACTAGAAATAGTATCAATGTAGAACTGCTTGTTCTTGGTTAATAATCAGTTAACCACAATCCTAATGATTTGAGTTTACGTTATCCTAATATGAAGATTAATTATTATATGAACCGAATTAAATTGCAAGTATATGAATCATGTGTAGACTGAAGAGAGTATTACAGGATTATTCTTAGGAGGATTGACTTGGGACAACCTATTTGTATTATTAGTTAGTTAGCCAATTTAACATAAATTTTGACTGATCTAAGACGAATATTAAAGAGTGAAAGAAAGAATTTTACATGAATCCAAAGGGAAGGTGGTCGACCATGCTCTGGTTTACAAGAGGCCGACCACTTTTACCAGTGGCATTCTCTATCTTGTTTGTCAGGTTGAGAACCCTAAGTTTTAGAATATTGTTTCAAGCAATTTCACAGTAAAGTTTTTGAAACTCTATGAGTGCAGTGTTTGTTATCTTGACTTTCACAGTAGTTGACGAATGATAATTGTCTTGATTTGACCTTACAGATGGAACTATGCGTCATGCTTTTGGAATGTTGCAGTCAGGAGAGAACCTACCTCCGCTATTATGGTCTGTTGGGGCAGAGGTTCTGTATGATCAACAAAGTCCACCAGGAAAATTTTGAGAAATGCTTTGTCCAGCAGTATTCCATGATCCACCGGCTTGAAACAAATAAGCTACGTAATGTTGCGAAGTTTTTCGCCCATTTACTCGGCACAGATGCCCTTCCCTGGCACGTGTTAGCCTATATACGATTGACGGAAGAGGACACTACTTCATCTTCTCGTATTTTTATCAAGATCCTTTTCCAGGTAACAAAGGGGAAATTTTGTTTTTGTACAATTTCTGTTCGGTTTTTTAGGACTTTAATTGCTTGTTACAATGTTGGCAGCTCTGTATCCGCTTATGAGATGGTTCAACTTAAATTTGATCATAAAGTTTAACCTAAGATGTGATATGTTGTGGGTATGCTGACAATTTTTAGTTACTGCTGCCTCTGAATAAATCCTTCACTTTTTTAAACATTTTGTAACTCATTGGAAGCATTGACAGATCTGATTGGGAAGAAGAAGAGTAAAAGATTAGCAGATAAATGTGGGTTAGTTGAGAATAGTTCTGAATCACAATTACATCTGATAGGTTGGGGTGGGTGGGGGTACCTGGCATTCATTAGTGACCTCTGCCTCTGAATAAATGCTTGTCCATGCTTGTACATGTAACGGCCTTTTGTTTTTTGTATACCATGAGAGGTGGAACATAGGCTCATGTTTTTGCCTTTAATTTGTCGAAACTCAATGCATTAAAATATCATTACCAACCAAATTTAAGCCTTTTCTCTTTGGCTAATTTCTGCTGTTAAGATACTTCACAGGTCTGAAGATGATTTCTTAGAGAATGTTGATGTACAATTCGTACAAATTTGTGATTTGTTATTGTTTCTGGTTTGCAGGAATTGTCAGAACATCTTGGCATCCGTTTATTAAATGAGCGGCTCACTGATCCTTCAATGCAGGATTCTTATGATTCTATTTTCCCAAAGGATAATCCCAAGAACACTCGTTTTGCCATTAATTTTTTCACATCCATTGGGCTTGGTGGCATCACTGAGAACCTGCGTGAGTACTTGAAGCATATGCCACGACTCATCATGCAACAACAAAAAGCAGTGTCAGACTCAGAATCTGAGAGTTCAGGTTCATCTGATTCGGACTCTGAGTCTGAATCAGAACCATCAAGCTCTGATGAAAGTGACAGTGATAGTGACGGACGGCACAAGAAGCGTAGGAGTGAAAGTGATAGGAAGGAAAGACAGAAGAAGCGTAGGAGAGATTAAGTTCTTTTACTGCCTTGGAAATACATATCATGATGTTTTCGATGAAACACAAGAATTTTTCGTTGATTTTCCAAGTTATGGGAGAAAATGAGTGGGACAAATATGTTGTAACTCTACGAGTCCGTTCACTGTATAACACCAGTTGAAATTTTTGCAGTTCTAAGTCATTGTAGTCACTAAGCATGTTCACAATATTTTGGTTTCTGCTAGAGTACGTTGTTTGAGCAGTGGTTTCTAATTTTGGTATTCTTTGAGGAATGCTTTTAGGTTCTGTTTTGTTCAATGTGCTGCTTCTTCTTCTTCTTCCTCCTTATTTGTATTAAGAAGTCCGTTTGGATTTTGGGCCTTTGCCCATTGTGTATTATAACTTTGAATCTTGGAGATGCAGTAAAGAAGGATAGATCTTCACCTTATTATTAAAGTATTAAGTTTGAATAACCAAATAGTATTATGAAGCATGACGTAGATTAGAAGAATGTTAAATCAACTCAAAAAATTTAACACAAAAACAAATTAACACATGAAAATTAGAATTTACATTGCACCATTGAAGGAAAAACTGTATTTACATTTACCGGAGATGTAAATGAGACGACTCTCTCCTGGATATGCTCTTACTGTCTATTCTTTTCACCACACAGGCCAAGTTTGCATCTTGTTATCCCTGTGGGGACAGCCTCGGTAAGTTGTGACTTGAAAGTGAGCCAGAACACACCACACCATCATCACAATGTGCTGTTGCCTGCCTTTCAAGTTAATTCACAGTTTCAGCTTTGGCTCAAATTGACCACAGCTTTAGACTTCCTGCACTTCTGCGTCACTTCATATCGATGGAATTACGAAGAAGCTCACTTCTGCAATAATATCTTCTTGAATCTTTATGTCGTGCATAATTTTAAGCCTTGTGTTGTATATCCAATTTCGAATAATTGGTCCTCTATTGTCGATTGTGGCTATTTCCATCTAATCACAAAATGACCAAGTTCTAGAAGTCCTTGTGTTTGTCAGTGAAAACAACCTGATGTAGAAAACTTGAGAGAGACCTGTGAGAGCTGCAGCTACTGCTCTCTACATTCTAATAATCTGTATCTTCAATATTCTTTAACTTTGTCTTATAAAGCAGAGATTTTTGCTCATAACTCATCTTGGCCTTTGAGTATTGAATGATCCCAACTTGCCTATTTGTCAGCAATTCAAATTTATTTGTATGAAAGCAATGGGAACCAACCACTTATCCATTTTTAAAGTTATTTTTTCATGACCCACACAGCCTTGTAACTTGTAAGCAATGTCAAGCCAAAATGAAAGTAATCTGCCTGCAGTTAATTATAAGCAAAATTAGTGAATGTAACTATAACCTGCATGATGAGCTGTCACACCTGACAGAGAGGCTTTGCCTTGATTTTTCGTGTTTTCTGTATTTGTGAATCTAAAATCAAGAAAGTCTGCAGCATTGGCAACAAACAACCAATAAGAACCAATAAGACCTCTTGCTCCAATTAGAAAGACAATATTATTTTAGTACTAAACTTCCCTTATTTTCACCTAAACCAAACCAGAAGGACTTTTTTTCTGTTGCTTTTTTATTTGAAGGAGGCATATTGTTTTGCAAATTGTTAGCAGATGAGGAGAATCTTTGTGCAACTTGTGCCATTCCTTTTAGCTGGAAAATATCAGAAGACATGTATAGTTTGGCAGTGCATGCTGCATATATGTGAACACAACAAAATTTGGTGAGCACATATGTCCCACCACATGCAAGAAGAGCCAGTCGAAATGAATTTGGTATGACTTTGAGCTCATTGTGATTCTTTCTACGCAATCACAGATCAATAAAAACCAGATAAAAATTTCATAAATGGCTGTGATGACATCAATTTGTTTTGCTTTGCCCTTTTGGGAAGACAGTCAAATATTTGTTTTATTGTTCAGATTGCTGGGAAGACAGTGAAATATTTGTTTTATTGTTCAGATTGCATTCATCCATTTAACTCATCCCAAAAACAAAACAAAAAAAGGTCACATGATGCTCTCACGGTTGGGGTTGTTCCAGTGGGCAAACCCAGTACATAGTTTTTCCAAGAATCAAATTGCTTGTAGCCTGTTTCTTCAACTAGAGGACAAATACAAAAAATTGCCAACCAAAGAGGACAAATACAAAAAAATGGAATGGAAACTTGTATCACAGGTCCACAATGCTTTGCCCTGAAATGAATGATTGAAGATGAATACCTGTCAAAGTGAGATATTCATGTAACTTCGATGCTTCGCTTTCGGACTAGGACAAGGACGGAACCAGAAATTTTTCAATGGGTGGGCTAGCTAAAGTTATTAGCTTAAAATTTAATTATAATTTTTTTTTTTGTACTTACATTTTCTATAGTTATTCTAGAAATAAAAGTATACATTAAATATAAATCATGCTAATTGTAAACACAAGAAGAAAAAAAATGAAATTAAAGCCATATTATTCACGAAAGGGTGAATTTTATTTTATAAAGATGTTTCTCTTTTGAAGACAAATTAATAGAAATTTTTTTAAATTGATGTTGGGACAAACTTTGACACCAAATACAAATGTGGAAGACCTTAGACTATGCCTATTGGTGTTGAAATTGTATATATTTTTATTTATTTAAAGTTAAAATATTAGGCTATATGTATCTCTAATATGTTTTTTTCCCAAATCTTCATTGGGCTACAGCCAAGGGCAATCCTTTCCTTGGTTCTGCCCTAAAGATGCTTAAACAAATGTAACTATAACACCGTCTCGTGATGTTATTAATTCAAAAAGAAAAAGAAAAGGTGTTCAGCCAAGTTTGGTAAAAGGGCAGGCTCTTTCTCTCGATCGTGTGATGTGATGTAATAGAGGAAGCAAAATTCTTTGGAAGTAGTCAAAAATTCTTGGAGGTTGTTAATACAGCTGTAAAGATGAAAGAGAATGGCAATACAACTTGTTCAAACATAGCTACCAATTTGAAATCATCTTAATCCACATGGACACATGTGATGTGGCTCAATATTTAGATATTACTTAGTTTGGAACTATATGCAGGATTAATAATTATAAATAGACGATGTTGCTTTACCTGAAAGATGATAAAAAATTTGGAATTCAAAAGGAATTTGAGTTTGCTTTTTCCATCCAAAACAATCAAAACTTTTGGTATATTCTGAATAACAATCACTTGACTAAACCATCAATTACAATTACAATTGAATTTAAAGAAAATAAAAACAGAAAGAAAAAGTTCAACGGTTAGAAATTTCAGTTAAAATGGAGCGAAAAGAAGGCCATTTGTTGGGGGATATAAAGGAGAGAATCGAACACAAATAATGGCATCGGGGTCGTCTTGGTTTGGTGCTGTGCGCCTTTCTTCTTGGATTCAGATGGCCTCAACCTCAACCCCAAAACCTCGCTTGGTCAAACCCCTCCTCAAAACACGACACCATATCCGTGATCCTGACCTCTCTCTCTCTCTCTCTCTCTCTCTCTCTCTGTGAGTAGTCATAGCTTGTAGGTAGATGTGGTAAGTCAGATTTCTGTGGAATTATTGCTCTGTAGATATTATAAATAAACTTTACGCAAAAACCATTCTTTGCTTTCAAGAGATGGTTTTGGATATCCCTTGCTATCTTGGACTCTAGCTTCTCTGCTCGTGTGTATAAATATAGGCCCCTCACTCTCAGTCTCAGTCTCTCACTCCCACATGTGCTTCTGCCTTTAACTTTTTCTTGGTCTCTCTTTCTTTATACACTTGTTAATTCAATTTATACTCAGAATATGTTGTTTTGATCACGTTCCTCCCAAGGTCACTGAATTTGGAATTCCCTGTCTTCAGGGTTTTGCCAAAAATAGATGCTTTGATTTTCTTTACTTGAATTTTGAGGTCAAACTGATTGTTTTCTGTGCTCTGTTCTCTGTTCTCTGTTCTTATGGAGCTTTGTCACTTCGGTGAGATTTTCTTTGTTGGGTTTTGTTAATAATTGAACCTTTTGATTATTGGCAGTTGAATGTGAAGTTGTGAACTCCATTTGACTGCTTAGTGGTTTGTTGGTATTTACTTGCTTTCAATCACATTTGGGTAACTTTTAATCTGGTTTTTTTTTTTTTTTTTTTTTTCATAATGAAAATGAAGGTCTTTCTGTCTATTGATTTGTTAGCGGTGTTTATAATCATTTTTCTATGTGGTTTTTCTCTGGGTAAGGAGTGTACCAACATTCCTACTCAGCTCTCATCACATAGTTTTCGACATGAGCTTTTATCTTCCCACAATGAAACACGGAAGGAAGAGATGTTCTCTTACTACCACTTGATACCAACCGATGATTCTGCGTGGATGAATTTGCTTCCAAGAAAGATACTGAGGGAAGAAGATGAAAATGAATGGGCAATGATGTACAGGAAAATGAAAAATCCAAATGGTTTTGAGGCCTCTGGAGGCTTTCTTAAGGAAGTCTCATTGCATGATGTGAGGTTGGATCCAACTTCACAACATGGACGGGCACAGCAAACAAATTTGGAGTACCTATTGATGTTAGACTCAGATAGTTTACTTTGGAGCTTTCGGAAGACAGCAGGTTTACCAACAATTGGGACACCATATAAGGGGTGGGAGGAGCCGACTGGCGAGCTTCGAGGTCATTTTGTAGGTCAGTGTTATTTGTTAACTCGTTCTTTTTGTTTTCTTTGTTGAAATTGTTAATCTTGATGATCACAGTGTTTGTGTAATTTCTCTGTTGTCGCATATTACTACATTTCTACATTCATAATGTCTTCTCGTGCTTTATAAAATGGGATTACGATTTTATTAAAGCTAATTTCAAAGTGCCCCTTCCATCGTAGTTTGGAGAACACTTGCACATTGTTCGGATTATTGTGGAGAATGAATAATATGATACAAATGCATTCATTTCCTCCGCATTCTCCTCTCTTCCCAGACAATGGTCTGGAAAGGTCTAGTATCTGTCACTAGTTCTCAAATTTCATGGCGCCATACAGCAAAGGGCTTACCTTCAATTGCAATTTTAATTTATAATATTCAGCTTGTACTTGTATGGTGATGTATAACAACTTGCTTTTGTATTTTGAAGGGCATTACTTGAGTGCATCAGCACTAATGTGGGCTAACACTCACAACAATACCCTCAAAGATAAAATGTCTGCAATAGTGGACAATCTATATCTTTGTCAGAAGAAAATTGGCAGTGGATATCTTTCTGCTTTTCCATCTGAGCAATTTGATCGATTTGAAGCTATTAAGCCTGTCTGGGCTCCTTATTACACCATTCACAAGGTAGAATATTCTTAATTTGTTTCACTAGAGCAATTACTTCATTTTGACTCGAAGGGTCATGATTAGCTTTTCCACTTTTCTACTTTGACAGATCTTGGCAGGCCTATTGGATCAATATACATTTGGTGAAAATACTCAAGCTTTAAAAATGGTGACATGGATGGTCGATTACTTTTACAACCGTGTTCAGAATGTAATATCAAAGTACAGCGTAGAAAGACATTATCTGTCACTTAATGAAGAAACCGGTGGCATGAATGATGTTCTTTATAAGTTATATGTTATCACAGTAAGTAAGATTACCTACAAAATACCTTTTGCTCTTCCTCCAGATCCTTCATTTTACTTGCACACAGTTAGTTTGCCTGTTCAGCATGAGTAGGAAGTACCATTCATAGTTGCCATGACCTTTCTTTAAAAGTATGCATTTGGGGAAATGGAACTACCCATGTGTGTCATATGGCTCATTTAAAAAGTATTAAAATGAGGACATGAGAAGTTCACCTTGTATGGTGTAAATGGCCGTAACCTAATCATTATAGGTTTTAATTGATTTTTCTATTTTTCTCTGTGGTTCAGTAAGTCCCTGGCACCATCTTAGGACTCTAGTTTCCATATATATGTGTGTGTGTGTGTGTGTGTGTGTGTGAAGTACTTACAATATTGTGGACATCAGGGTTGTGGTATTAACAATTCTTTTTTACAATGCTCAGAGAGATACGAAGCATTTGTTGTTGGCTCATCTTTTTGACAAACCCTGCTTTCTAGGATTGCTGGCAGTGCAGGTAACCATCATTTTCTGTTCAATACCTATAGTTAGGTTTCTTACAAATTTTATCTTCCTTTCTCTTCCTTGAGTAGACATATAACAAACGCCAATTGGAAATCAGTATACTCTTTGCGAACAAATATTGCTCCAAACATCGTTGCTTGTATGCTGGAAGAAATCAAACGAGTCTCCAGTCCTGAAATTTGGACTCTTTTGCTTTAATCACCCAGATAGCACTGTTATATACTTCTGATTAGCTAACAAATGGGGCAGTAACTTTGAGAAGTGAACAGAAATAAAGCTAAAGTTGTTGACACATTTGTTTTGAGGTCAAAGTTTAATGTTTCATGTGTTGTACTGATACATAGATGTAAGTTTTTGTCTGAGAGATGAATGTTGTAGTATGCGGGGTACTGAAAACGGGTAGACATAATATGGAATATCCAAAAAGTACTTAATAGATATATAAAGACAGAAAGTAAAATTTGTACTTCTAACTTAACAAAGACAAGCTCCAAATTTGGTAAGATGTTTTATACTTCCTAGGCAATGTACATTTGGGACTTCAGCATACGACCATAATCTAAATAGTAGGGAACTGATTCACTGGTTCTGGCTTTTTCAGTCTCTTTCTATAGTTAGGACAGTTCAATTTCTAGCTTCTATGAACCTTATCTCTTGGATCCCTCTCATCAAGTAGTTCTTTTTGGTAGGCTGACGACATATCTGGTTTTCACGCTAACACGCATATCCCAATTGTTATTGGTTCTCAAATGCGATATGAAGTCACTGGTGATCCACTTTATAAGGTAAATGATTTGTTTATATTATATAGCATCTGAACTACAATTCTCAACAAAGCCTGATATCCTTTCTACTGTTTATGTATGAGTGTAACAAATAGGCTTTTTCCCCTTGCACTCCATGTGTGCTTGTAAGGATGTTACTTCTCTTTTTAAAATGGTATTGCACTTGCATTTTTAATTCCTATTTTTAATCTTTAGATTACCATCTTCTCTATTTCCTTATTCAGTGACTACATCACTAGTACTTTTTAATTTCACTGAAGGCTTATGCTATTAGAGAACCCTTTTTTATTCTAACATTTTTAACAAATCTGGAATTGTCAGGAAATGGGGATTTTCTTTATGAACATTGTTAACTCTTCCCACAGCTATGCAACCGGAGGGACATCAGTCAGTGAGTTCTGGTACTAAAATTAAGCTTACTAAAGTTTTGGTTTCAGTTCATTCATAATAAGCTCTTCTTTTTGCTTGAAAAGTCTAGATGCATCCCTTTTTCTGGTTATGGCTAGTTTCTTTTGGACTTGTTTCTTAACCAGAAGTGTTATGATCTACTTTCCTCAACTTGTGAGCAGGTCAGACCCTAAAAGATTGGCAAGCACGCTACAAACAGAGAATGAGGAGTCGTGCACAACTTATAACATGTTGAAGGTATGCCTGTTGTTATTGTTCTCAAGGCTTCTGTTGGATTTTTTCAAAGTTGTGTAGGAAGTTGATTGATTGCTTTTAATATCTATTAATTTCATAAAGCAAGACCCGGGTGTCACCCTTCCTCCTACTGAGGCTTATCTTATACAATACATGATATCTGTTGGTTTTTAGTTTACTGGTGAAAGAGGTACAACTATGGGAAGTCTACACACACACAAAAAAAAGCAGTGCAAAACTTCACCATTCACTTTATAGTTTTCATGTTATTTACCATAAAGGCCCATGTGATTCGGCAACTTTAGCACATCTCAATCATCTTGTAGGTCTCTCGCCACCTGTTTAAATGGACCAAAGAAACAGCATATGCGGATTATTATGAACGAGCTCTGACAAATGGTGTGCTAGGCATCCAAAGAGGGACAGAGCCTGGAGTCATGATTTACATGCTCCCACTTGGTCGTGGAGATTCCAAGGCCAGAAGCTTCCATGGTTGGGGAAAACCATTTGAGTCGTTCTGGTGCTGTTATGGCACTGGTAGGAGATTGCTTGGGACTGCTTGTCCTTTTTAACTTTATTTTCAGGGAATTTCAGTTTTTTTAAAAAACTTTCATGATCTATATATCGTAATGATGTGCTTTCTCACTTTCAATTTGATATGATTCAACCAAAATCATTTAGACTGTGATTCCTCTTGTTTCTATTATAGGTACTGCGTTATAACCATCAGTTATGTGTCTCTTCTTAATGCTTTTGTAGGAATTGAATCATTCTCGAAGTTAGCAGATTCCATATATTTTGAAGAGGAAGGAGAAGTTCCTGGTCTTTACATTATCCAGTATATATCAAGCTTGCTTGATTGGAAATCTGGACAAATTGTGCTTAATCAGACAGTTGATCAAGTCAATTCATGGGATCCTTACCTTAGAGTCACGTTGACATTTTCTTCCAAGGAGGTATACATACATTGACATTGGCATTAACATTATCATATGATTCACTCATTTCAGTGTTGACAATTCATTTTTTCTGTATCTGCTTCCTTAGTCTTTCAGTTTCAACTGTGTTTCTACTTTGTTTTCTGTAATATGTAGGACACTTCTCTTCTTATAATAATGTTGTGTGAAACACTTGCAAGGACGCCGCCATACACACATCCTCTATTGTTTGACACTCATTTTGAAACCTGTAAAAGGGTTCACCCTTGTCTACTTATTAGTTGTGTATTATTTTTGGCCTGCATGTGACCTGCGCATTTTGGTATAGACATACACATGCATGTTTTCAGTTTATGGATTCACCAAAACAAACGCATATAGTGTCTTTTGTCTCTAGACATGAGAGTGGTCTCGTGTCCTTTCTGTGCCTAACATAGATCTTTATAATGGATTTAAATGATGCAGGGGACAGGCAAATCATCTACCTTGAACTTGCGAATGCCTATTTGGACTGCTTCAAATGGTGCAAAAGCAGCACTGAATGGTCAAAGTCTGAGTGTACCAGCTCCAGGTGTGAGATAACTCGCAGTTTCCTCTCTATTTCTGCAGTTGCATTTCTGATCCTCTTTGTCGTGTTTTTTAGGCACAAACTATAAGGCTTAACTGATATTATTTTCCTATTTCTGATGCAGGTAGTTTCCTATCTGTCACAAGCAAATGGAGTTCTAGTGACACTTTGACCCTTCAGCTACCCATTAGTCTAAGAACAGAGGCTATTCAAGGTACGTTTGTTAAAAATCCATTTCAACAAGTATATACATCTGCCACTCCCTAGGATACATGGCTTTACCAATAAGCAAACGATTGGTTTTGTGAATGATATATAACTGATAAAGTCCTTTGAACAAAATTCAGATGATCGGCCTGAGTATGCTTCAATTCAAGCAATCCTTTATGGTCCATATCTGCTTGCGGCTCATACCAGTGGTAACTGGGACATTAACACTGGCTCAGCTAAAACCATTGCCGACTGGATAACTCCAATCCCTTCTTCATACAATAATTTTTTGGTTTCCTTCTCCCAAGAATATGGAAACTCAAAATTTGTCATAGCTGTCGTAAACCAATCGATTGCATTGGACGTCTTTCCTGAAACTGGCACTGATGCTTCTGCTCAGGCCACTTTCAGACTCATTTTGAACGACTTGTCCACAAAGCTCTCTACAGTGAATGAAGCTATTGGCAAATCAGTCATTCTAGAACTGTTTAATCTTCCAGGAAAGGTTTTAGTGCAGCAAGGGAAAGACAAGAATCTTGGAATAGCAGATATGTCCAGTAGTAAGGACTCTTCAGTTTTCCATTTGGTTCCAGGTTTGGATGGAAAGAACACAGTATCCTTAGAGTCAGAAAGCTTCAAAGGTTGCTTTGTGTACAGTGAAAAAATTGAGGCACTGGCAGGCTTGAAGCTCGTCTGCAGTCCAGAGTCATCGGATGCTGGATTCAACCAGGCAGCCAGCTTTGTAAAGAGTAATGGAATAAGCCAGCATCATCCTATCAGCTTTGTGGCTAAAGGAGCAACAAGGAGCTTTCTTTTAGCACCATTGTCAAGCATCAAAGATGAATCTTACACTGCTTATCTCAACATTACAGCCTGATAAGTAGGGACAGGATTGTGGAAACCGGAACGAATCTATTCGATATCAAACTATTTATGATAGTTTTTATTTTTCTCAGAGTGGCAGCCGTTACTTCAAATCCCTTAATTGCTTTTGCAGATAGGGATCTTATTTAGAAATCCCAGGGTAGTGTTCATCTTGTATATTCATCTTCTCCGTGATTTCTGAGGTTCCTGTTATTAGTATCCATGCTAATATGCTACAAAGAAAGAATTTCTGTAGCTACATCGAAGATGATTTAACCGCAGTTTGCTTCTGCATGAGGATATTCAGAATTTGAAATATGAAAAGATTATAGCATTGCTGGGAAGTTTGTAGTGCCTTTTGAGTTTATGGGATATATATAGACTTGTTCAATGTCTTCAACCATGGGGATTATAGTTTGGTTGTGCAATTTGCTTCAAGCTCTAGTTGCTCATAAACTCTTGGCATTTAAATTGCTTGTACAACTCTACCAAAAGTATTTTGGTAGCTGAAATTGGTTGTGGTTTAGAAGAGCGGGACCTAGCTAACAAATATTAATATTATTGAGGATGATATAAATAACCATTGAAAATGGCCTTGAGTTGCACATCATTGGTAAGAAAACATTGCCAAACAATTCACAAATATTAACTCTAATATTTAGTTTTCACTTTATTAAAGGAAGCTTTAAGTTCGAATCTCATGAAAAAAAGTTAGATTTGTTGGATTAAAAAAAATTTACTCTAATAATATAAACTATGTAGCAAAACATATTTATCATGTTATAAACTCGTCGCCACTCATTTTATAACACAGTGGACTTACTTTTAAAGCAAAGATTGGGTGAAACTCTTAGTTAGTTGTGCTTGGGACATAGCGAAAATTGTAATGGTAATTGCTAAGTTGCAGTGGGTTCTTTGGCAGCTGCTAGCTGTCTGCTTTAACCAAGTTTATGATCAAGTTAAATTGGTTTGAACTTCAACGAAAGGCAGTTTAGATATGCATAGTCGTCTGGGGCTCTTTATTTTTTTTTACCAAAGACTAGTTACAAACTATAGAGATTGGGCTAGTTCTCATCTGTGACCTTGTGGTGTTTTTTTAATTTAGAATCAGTCTCTTTCAGTTTTTTCAGAATATCTAAATTGTTGATGGATCTGAAAGTGATGGTATGGTGGTGATTTCTGATTCGGACAATGTGGACATAGGGACCATCCAGAAATGTACACCCTACAAAACAATCCCGGAGCTGGATTCCCTTGTTATCTTGATTCATTCTCTAGATTTCTCTAAAAACTTTAGACCTATCAATGCTTTTTATAGGAATTCTTTTGTTCAAGTAAACAAATTAAAGTGGTTGTGCCATGCCGGAACACCATATGGTAATAATGTTAAGTTTTTAAATCAGGGAGAAGTTAGGTGGAAATCACAAGCAGAAACTGTAGTGCTTCCTGTTGAAATATAAGTAGTCAGCTGATAGAAAATGTAACTAAGCCTATTTAGCGAATGGTGTATTCACTTAGTCACTAAAATGACAGGTGTTAGGCTTGAGTAGTGAAAGGCTGTACAAGCCACATGTAATGTTTCTAGAAAGCAGATTTAGATGAAGGGCTGTGATACAAAGCATGTAATTGTATCCAGCTGGTCTTTCTAACGAAAATATAGCACACACAGAGTCTGCTCTTTTTGATCAGAGTATTGAAATACAAAAGCTTCTGTTGAATCGATTCTTTGTGTATTCTCTTTGCTCTCTCCACTATTCTTCACAAAACTCTAACATGGCCTCAGAGCCAGGTTGGATCATTTAGATATGGGCGTAATCTGTGAAGTCACTAAGCTCTATTGAAGCTCACCTGAAGCTCTGTTTAAGCATATGAGAAGACAAGTTAATTGATTTGAACCAAAAGATGTCTGGGTCTGGAGGCTCGGAGGTGAGGACGCCAATTTTCTCCGGTGAGAACTACGAGTTCTGGAGGATTAAGATGGTAACGGTTTTCAAATCTCTTGGACTATGGAGTCTGGTAGAAAAGGGGATTCCAACCCCTGATTCGAAGAAGAAGAAGAAAGCTGAAGAGTCATCGGAAGAAGAAGCTGATGCAAAGATGATCGTTGTGCTCATGAAGGACGCGAAGGCTCTGGGCATTATACAGAATGCAGTTTCTGACCAGATCTTTCCTCGGATTGCCAACGCCGACTCAGCCAAAATGGCGTGAAATCTGCTCCATAGTGAATATCACGGTGGTGATCAGGTCAGGTCAGTGAAACTTCAGAATCTCAGAAGAGAATTTGAATATATGAGAATGCGTGAGAATGAACCTCTAACTGCATATCTCACCCGGTTGAATGAATTGATAAATCAAATGAAAACATTTGGAGAAGTGCTATCAAATGAGAGGCTGGTTCAGAAAGTGTTAATCAGTCTTAGTAAAGTATATGATCCTATCTGCTTGGTGATTGAAAATACAAAGAGTTTGGAGACTATTGAATTGCAGGAGGTCATTGCAATTTTGAAGAGCCAAGAGCAGCGCTTTGACATGCATAATGTGGACACAGCTGAGAAGGCATTTGGCTGTTTCTCAGTCAATACACAAGGGTAGAACAAGAATAGTACTCAAACTGGCTCTGCAAAGTCTCAGAAAAATTGGAAGTCTAACAACAAACCATGGGAGTCTAGACCCAAGCCACAACAAGCTGGTGCTGCACAGAACGCAAATAGATCACAATATGTGCATCAAGATGGAGTGAAGCCTCAATGCAAAGTATGCTCTAAATTTCATTTTGGAGAATGTCGATATAAGGGTCAATCTAAGTGCTATAAGTGTGATAGATTTGGACATTGGGCTAGGGACTGTACTGCAAACAAAGGAGTGCATAAAGCAAATAATGCAAGCCAAGTAGAAGTAAAGGGAAATTTGTTTTATGCAAGCTGTGCAATCTCAGAGAAGAGTGAAAATGGAGAGTGGTATATAGACAGTGGTTGTAGTAACCATATGACTGGGAACAAGGAGCTGCTAATTGACATAAACACAAATGTCACAGGCAAGGTGCAAATGCCAACAGGGGAGCTTGTAGGTATAATTGGTATGGGGACTTTAGTACTTGACACAGGGTCTGGTACAAAATATATCAAAGAAGTCATGTATTTGCCTGGTTTGAAAGAAAATTTGTTGAGTGTAGGCCAAATGGATGAACATGGTTATCATTTGGTGTTTGGAAGCAGCATGTGCAATATTTTTGATGATTATTCACTGAATAATCTTGTCATGAAGGTGGCAATGAGAAAGAACAGATGCTATCCATTGTCACTGTCTTCAAATGACTTTATTGCACTAAGAGCTAGTGTGTCTCCATCTACCTGGATTTGGCACAAAAGAATGGGGCATTTACATCTAAATGGGCTAAACCAGCTCAAGGAAAAGGAGATGGTGCATGGTCTGCCGCATCTGGAAGCTGCAAATGGAGTCTGTGAAGGCTGTCAGTTTGGGAAACAACATAGAGAATGGTTTCCAAAGAACCAAGCATGGAGGGCAAGTACTCCTCTTGAGTTAATACAAATGGACTTGTGTGGGCCTATGCAAAATGAGTCACTTGCAGGTAACAAATACTTCATGCTTCTCATAGATGACTGCACAAGAATGATTTGGGTCTATTTCCTTAGATACAAGTCTGATTCACTAAATTGCTTTAGAAAGTTTAAGTCTATGGTAGAGCTGCAGAGTGGTTTTAAAGTAAAATGTGTAAAAAGTGATAAAGGAGGAGAGTTTACATCAAGTGAATTCGATAAGCTGTGTGAAGAGGCAGGAATTCAAAGGCAGTTTTCTATGGCGTATACTCCACAACAGAATGGAGTGGTAGAAAGGAAGAATAGGACGGTGGTAGAAATGGCGAAGGCTATGTTACATGAGAAGGAGCTACCCTACTATCTGTGGACAGAAGCTGTACACACTGCCGTGTACATATTGAATAGATGTCCTACCAAGGCACTCAGAAACAAAACTCCTTTTGAAGCTTATAGTACAAGGAAACCAGGTGTTGCTCATTTAAAAGTGTTTGGCAGCATCTGCTTTGTACATAAACCAGCTGAAGGGAGACAGAAATTGGACGCCAAGAGCACAAAGGGAGTGTTTGTTGGTTATGCTACTTGTGAAAAGGGTTATAGAGTTTTTGACCCTATCACTAGGAAGCTCTTATTGTCAAGAGATGTTGTATTTGATGAAGGAGCAACCTGGAATTGGAAGGAAGTGGCTGAGAATCAAGTGCAAGTGATGAACTATGAAGAGCAGCTTAGGAATTTTGAAGCAACACCATTTGAAACACCTGTAGGAAATCAAAATCATGGTTTCATGTCAGGAGAAAGTGTTTCACAAGGAGAATCAAATAAAATAGGCAGCAGAGTAGAAGACACTCAAAGTTTTGATCATACTCCATTGAAATGGAGAAAGCTGGATGATATTTTAGCAAAATGCAATCTGTGCATTATGGAGCCTAAGAAGTTTGATGAAGCTGTAAAGGATGAGTCATGGATAAAGGCAATGAAAGATGAGTTGTCAATGATAGAGAAGAATGCTACATGGGAGCTTGTTGACAGACCTACAGAAAAACCAGTTATTGGAGTTAAATGGGTGTTTAAAACCAAGTTAAATCTGGACGGCTCAGTGCAGAAGAATAAGGCAAGGTTAGTGGCTAAAGGATACTCTCAGAAACCTGGGGTAGACTACAATGAAACATTTGCACCTGTGGCTAGATTAGACACAATCCGAACTCTAATTGCATTAGCAGCACAGAAGAGTTGGAAGCTGTACCAATTAGATGTCAAGTCAGCTTTTCTAAATGGTATCCTAGAAGAAGAAGTATATATAGATCAGCCGGAGGGTTTTGTGGTGAAGGGGAGTGAAAGCAAGGTTTACAAGCTGCACAAAGCTCTATATGGCTTGAAACAGGCGCCAAGAGCTTGGTATAGTGAAATTGATGGTTATTTTGCTGAGTGTGGTTTCACAAAGAGTCAAAGTGAGGCTACCCTTTATGTCAAGACTAGAGGTGAAGCAAACATCTTGATAGTGTCTATCTATGTAGATGACATAGTCTACACTGGAAATAACCAAGCAATGTTGGAAGAATTCAAGCAAGATATGATGGAGAAATATGAGATGACAGATTTGGGACTCTTGCACCATTTTTTGGGGATGGGAGTAATTCAAACACCAACTAGCATCTTCCTTCATCAAAGAAAGTATGCATCAACCCTGTTAAGCAGATTTGGCCTAAGTGACTGTAAACCTGTGGCTATCCCTCTTGTTCCAACTGAAAAATTAAGTAAGGATGATGGAAGTGGTTCCACAAATGAGGAGCAATATAGAAAGATCGTTGGAAGTCTGCTGTATCTCACAGCTACAAGACCTGATATTATGTTTGCAACTAGCTTGCTTGCAAGGTTTATGCACTGCCCCACCACCAAACATCTTGGAACAGCAAAACGGGTTCTTAGATATGTGAAAGGAACACTTGACTATGGTCTGGAGTATGTGAAGGGAAAAGAGGCAGTTCTAATTGGCTATTGTGACAGTGACTGGAGTGGCTCAGTGGATGATAGCAAGAGCACTTCTGGATATGCATTTTCTTTTGGAAGTGGAGTGTTTGCTTGGGCTTCAGTCAAACAGAACTGCGTTGCACTCTCTACTGCAGAGGCAGAATACATTAGTGCCTCTGAAGCAACAACACAAGCTATTTGGTTGAGATTCGTTTTGGAAGATTTCGGAGAATTTCAAACAGAGGCCATACCACTGCACTGTGATAGCATCTCAGCTATTGCCATTACAAAGAACCCTGTGTTCCACCAGAAAACCAAGCATATTGATCAAAGGTACCATTTTATTAAAGATGCTTTGCAAGAAGGAATTGTGGATTTGATCTATTGTCCTACGAATGAGCAGCTAGCAGACATTTTTACAAAGGCTCTAGCTAAAGATCGTTTCTGCTATCTTAGAGAGAAGCTTGGTGTGAAATCAGCTCACAACTTAAAGGGGAGTGTTGAAATATAAGTAGTCAGCTGATAGAAAATGTAACTAAGCCTATTTAGCTGATGGTGTATTCACTTAGTCACTAAAATGACAGGTGTTAGGCTTGAGTAGTGAAATGCTGTACAAGCCACGTGTAATGTTTCTAGAAAGCAGTTTTAGATGAAGGGCTGTGATACAAAGCATGTAATTGTATCCAGCTGGTCTTTCTAACGAAAATATAGCACACACAGAATCTGCTCTTTTTGATCAGAGTATTGAAATACAAAAGCTTCTGTTGAATCGATTCTTTGTGTATTCTCTTTGCTCTCTCCACTATTCTTCACAAAACTCTAACACTTCCTATACCTCAAATAGAGTTCCTATTCAGTGGACAAAAATTGCATTTAGGTTTCAATGTAGACATAATAAGAAGATAGAAAAAAGGTACAAGGAATAATGCTCCTCATCTTCATCTTTTAGTTTTGCAACTTCGCGCAACTAAAACACCAGTTGGTGGGCCTGTCATCTGTAATTGGCATCTGCTATGTAACCAGTAAGAAAAATGGATCACTCCTAGAGTGGCTCTCACTTTAAATGTTCCTCTTGTATTATAGTTGACCTTATTGTTCTGCACCTGTGTTCGAAGAGCCACAGCGTGATTCTCAGGCAAGTAAACCAAGCTAAACCTTCCTTCTCCAGGTCTTTGAGTGAAAGGTCCAAGAGATTGGGTTGCTATGAGCCTGGGTTTTCAGTGATTCATGATGAGAGCTTCAAGAAGGAGAAGGGCAGATCAAACTCAATCAATAACTTCAATATTCAACCATTTTAAACCAAACCCACAACAGATATTGCTACGTGTATAAAATTAAGCAATACCTTGAATAATTAAATTGCGATCTATACATATTAAAAATTACCTTCAAATATATAAATGCAAGTGCACAAGTCCCTCGAGGCAATACCTTAAGATAAGAAATTTCGGATCCTCCAATAAGTAATTTTTGATTTCCATGTTGAGAAGCCGGACACCATCTTTGATTATTACCATTGAGTGAGGAGGGGGTACCTGCAAGAAAACACTCCGATGCTCAAGTCAGCGTTCGTTCATGAATAAAATTGCAGAATAAGATAAAATTTCATATTGCATGTCAAGTCCTGAAATCCTAAAGAAGAGAGTTTATAAATTCTTCTCTGTTGGGGGATTTAATTCATGCCCCCATTGTAGCTTCCAAGGAAAGAGTGTATCCACGGCTTCTCATCATGATTTTTTGTACGGTTCCCACAGACGGTGCAAACTGTTGGAGCAGGATTTCTTTCAGGAAGAAATATCTCCACAGGTTCTTCACTGAAGTCTGCATGCTTCTCTACTTCAAATTCCTTAATTGCTTTTGCAGGTAGGGATCTTATTTAGAAATCCCAGAGTAGTGTTCATCTTGTATATTCATCTTCTACGTGATTTCTGAGGTTCCTGTTATTAGTATCCATGCTAATATGCCACAAAGAAAGAATTGCTATAGCTACATCGAAGATGATTTAACTGCAGTTTGCTTCTGCATGAGGATATTCAGAATTTGAAATATGAAAATATTATAGCATTGCTGGGAAGTTTGTAGTGCCTTTTGGGTTTTTGGGATATATATAGACTTGTTCAATGTCTTCAACCATGGGGATTATAGTTTGGTTGTGCAATTTGCTTCAAGCTGTAGTTGCTCATAAACTCTTGGCATTTAAGTTGCTTGTACAACTCTACCAAAAGTATTTGGTAGCTGAAATTGGCTGTGGTTTAGAAGAGCGGGACCTAGCTAACAAATGTCAGGCCAAGACATGGCTCCATCCCTGCTAATATTTAGTTTTCACTTTTTTAAAGGAAGCTTGAGTTCAAATCTCATGAAAAAGAGTTAGTTGTGTTGGATTAAAACCAAATTTTACTCTAATAATATAAATTATGTAGCAAAACATATCTATCATGTTATAAATCGCCGCTCATTTTATAACACGTAAATTAGTAACACCAACCGAATTAGAGTACTTGATAAGGATTGACACATAAATATATTTTTTTTAAAAAGAGTAGCTAGGGATGTGGCCCAATACAGTAAACAGACCCAAAGGCCCAACTGACCCCTATAGCTATAGCGAGTCCAATAAGCTTGGTGCCTTTTTCTTTTAAACCGCGACCCAACTAGTATATATAGTGTTTCACCTAGGGTTTCAAATTTTTTGTCATCATTTAGGGTTTTAGGGTTCCGTATATCGGCGCAGAGCTTCAGAGCCATCAGCAATGGCGGACAAGTCGGGCCGAGGTAGAAAAGAAGAGGTCGTCACCAGAGAGTACACCATCAACCTGCACAAGCGCCTCCATGGATGGTATATATTTGTCTGTTTCTTCATTATTTCTAGCCCTGATGTTAATCTGTATGTGAGTCATTTCTCTATAGAAATCTGTGAGTGTTGTATGTCTGGTTGAAGATTGCGCCTCATTTTAGCTACTATTGTTTTGTTACATTGGCTTAGTTAAATCTTGATTGGAATTAAGGTTGAACTGAAATTTCAATTAGATGCTTGGATTTGATTGAATTTGAATTTGATTTAAAAATGGGTGCTTTAAAAGGTGTAGGTCGAGTTAGAGTTAATGAGGAAAAGAAAGTTTGTTTCAAAGCAAGCTCAGAGCCCAATTGTTCCCTTATAACATGTAGCTTTTAGCTTAACCTTTTAGCAACTTTGCTTGTAACCACTGGTTCAATGGAGGTTCCATTGTTTATATAGGAAAATAGGAAATGTAGTTGCATAAAGAAATTTATGGTTGAATTGTTTTTATTCAATACAATTACATTGCTTGTGAATATTTTAAATAAATTATTATGTGAATTTGCATTTGAAATCAGATTTCAATGTATTGTCCTATGACCTATCCTAAGCTATTATTACCTTATAGTCAACAACACCATTGACCGTATTCGAGGTTTAACCTAATCATCTCCTAAGCCTCTGGTGTTAAGCCTTATTTGATGCTATCCCTGCTTCACAATCAAATGCTATGCACAGCGATTAAATTCAAGAGCTAGTTTGTTTAGTTGTGTGTGGATTTTAGTTGTACAAGATAATCAGATTTCATATGGATACAAGTGAAAAAAGTTGCTCTAAAAATAGCCGTCACGAAAATCTTCTTGTCGATTCTCTCTGTTTTTCCTTTGCATTGGTGCCATCATGAATTAATTACCCATGTTAATGGTATATCGCAGCTTTTATGCGCTTTGCTTATCTTTAAAAGAACATGGCTGTTCGGATCGAATAAATAGTGGTCTAAGTTAAACAGCTTTGTATATTTCTTCCATCCTTTCTTGCCCTTCTCTCTGGCATACTGACATGTTTTTTTTTTTTGGTATTTGCATACTGCAACTTCTGCGCAGGCCTTGCCCTTTTGATTGAAAAATCATAATGCTGTTGTTATTTGTTCTTTTGTAGCACATTCAAGAAGAAGGCACCAAATGCCATAAAGGAGATTCGGAAGTTTGCCCAGAAGGCCATGGGAACGACAGACGTCAGGGTCGATGTGAAGCTGAACAAGTTGATTTGGAGCCGTGGTATCCGAAGTGTGCCAAGGAGGGTTCGTGTACGCATTGCCCGTAGAAGAAATGATGAGGAAGATGCGAAGGAGGAGCTCTATTCTCTAGTAACAGTCACCGAGATTCCACCAGAGGGTCTAAGGGGATTAGGCACCAAGGTCGTTGATGCAGATGATTGAACCATTGGTAACTCGGCAAATCGTTTTGTTCCATATCTATTTTTAGTGCAAAATGTGGTAACTTTTGTTTAATGTTGAGAGAATCAAACACTTGAGAGCAGTAAAACAGTTGATGTAACTTGGATTGCCATCCAGTCTATCTTTAGTTCATAACTTTCTTGTGTCTTAAGAATTTTTGTTTCATTTTTGTTGTGAGAATTTTTTTGGTGTGAGGTGGCCATTACTATTTTCTGTAGGCAGCACGAGAGCAATATCTTGGCATGTGGCTAGCGTTTTACTGCACACGTGCACAATTACTGTTTCACCGTTTGGGGCCCTTCTTCTTCAATGCTATTCGTACTGATGGGAGTCCGACTCGGAGAGTCATTATCTCACTAAAGCTTCACGTGTGATGTCTTTTAATTGGCCATTCTTGATCTGAAATCAATCTATTTTGTCAAACGGTCTTATTTTACGTCAACAGCTGTCGAAATGGCCAAATAGGTTGTGATTTGCTGCTGGAATTGGAGTGCCAGCTGAATCTTGTGGATATATGAGTTGTAGACACCTTGAGCTAAATCGAAATTCAAAACCTATTTAGACCAAAGGTAATCCTTAAACGAAAATGTTGAAAGAAAAAAGAATTTTAATTAATTTGACAACCCAATTACGATAGCTTCATCCATCTTGCATGTACTTTCCTTTTAAAAGAACAGAGTATTGATGTTTCAGAGGATGTTGGAAGGGATTTGAACACATGACTTTAAAATTCAGTTGAGCTATAAATTGCGTGTACTTTCCTTAGATATTAGAGTAATTGTTTTTAACCACTTGAGCTACAAATTTTTTATTATTAACTCTTATTTTTATAGATGGCAAATTGGAACAATACTTAAAATTCAGGTAGCGTCGTTTTAGATCTTGTATCCTAAGATGGAGGAGAATGAAAAAGTGGTCTACAATTATTGAATGTCGCTTTTTTATCATCCATTTCCAAAAGTATCAAACATTAATTTTTTTTTTTTTTTATTTCCAAGCATTTTGTATTTTCTTGGTGGATGATCACATCAATAAGGACATATTTTGCATGTAATGAGTCGACATAGTTTACCCTTTTTCCTCTTTAATCCTATAATCACAGGTCAAAGATCATATGTCAGGTGGGCTCCACCCCAAATTTTCCATTGGATTCATGCACAAATACGTGCATGAAAACAAAAACAAGAAACTCTTCGATTTTCATCATAATAATAATAATGTTTAAGATTGATTCAATATAATGAAGGTAATTAAGCGGGAAACACACAATTAATTAACTCTCTCTCTCTCTCTCTCTCTCTCTCTCTCTCTCTCTCTCTCTTACAATAATACAAACACCTTACACAATCTAATCTTCATTAGCAGGTTTTTAGTGGCTTTCCGCAAAGACAATCGTTGTAAGTAAACGACGACGGTTCGAGGTGATCGAACGGCGACCCAGCCGGAATTCTCCCACACAAGTGGTTATGGCTCAAATCCAAGTGCCCGATATACGAAGCCGAAATTATAGATTTCGGGATATTGCCCCTCAATTTGTTGAACGATAAATCGATCACGGTGAAGTAAGAACTCGGCCCAAACACATCCGGTATAATACCATCGAGAAAGTTCTTGCTCAAATTCAAGTTGCTAATGCCCGAGACAAGCAAACTCGGCGGTATGCGACCCGATATTTTGTTGGAATCAAGATTTAGCGTCGCGAGAACCGCCATTTTGCCGATTGTAAGGGGGATCGGACCTGAAATCTGATTCAAGGAAAGATCCAGATCCGCGAGGCGGTAAATTTGAGAAACCGAACTCGGGATTGTACCGCCTATGAGGTTTCGGCTCAGCAAGGCCCGGCTCAGCATGCTGAGTCGGCCGAAATCTCGGGGCAGCTCCCCAGAAATTTTGTTGTTTCGGAGGTCGAGGTGCATGAGGCTGGAGAGGTTGGTGAGTGAGGTCGGGATTGGGCCGGAGATGAGGTTGTCGGCAAAGTTGAGGACTGTGAGCCTGTGGAGCCGGCCGATACCGGCCGGAATCTCGCCCGAGATTTTGTTTCCGATGAGGTCGAAGATTCGGAGGAACGGCAGCGTCGTGATACATTTCGGAATCTCGCCGGAGATTCCCTTCCAATCGGCGATGGTGAGGCTGGAGAGCCGGGTCAGGCGGCAGATGGCCGGAGAGATGGTCCCGGTCATGTACCCGGTTCGGTGATTCTTCTCGTAAATCGGGTCTTCGGCCTCGCCCCGGAGGTTTATGTCTGCGACCCGACCGGTCTCCGGGTCGCAGCTGACGCCGTGCCAGTTGTGGCAGCAGTCGGTGCCGGTCCAGGAGTTGAAAATCCCGAAATGCGGCTCGTGGAGCGCCGCTTTGATTGCGAGAAGGGCGGCCAGGTCCGACGGATGACAGGCCCTGATGGAGGCAAAAGTAACGGCGAAGAGTATGACGGCGACGACTGTTAAGTGAAGGCGTATGGCTGTTTCCATTTTCTGAAAGGTTGGAAACTTTCTTTTTCTCTCTCTATAAAATGTTTGTCAAGTGTTTGTGTTTTTGTCTCTGAAAGTTGATGAAGGAAGAAGGGAAGCGGTGCGGCGGTGTGGTTGTGTGATGTCAGGCTTCGCAACTTGAAGTTGCAGTGAGTCGCAGTGGCTTTTTATATATAGAAAGTCAGATTATTTTTTATGACGGTTTTGCCCCTAACGCGGGTTTTTATTTTTAGGGCTTCTAGCTAGATTGACTTGAGTGCACTGGTTGGAGACTTGGAGTGTAGAGGACAAGTCTAATTTCATTTAATGCTTCCTGGAATTTTCATTGTATTATTGCCACATCACAAGATTGATCACGTCGCATATAATTAAGAAAATAAGTTGATCAAAGATTTGGAGATCTTGATTAAGGACTAAAACAGTTTATATATGGAGGTTGAGACAGAGAGAGAGAGAGAGAGAGGGGGGGGATAGTTCATAAATAGTGTCCACTAGATATTTTAGCTAAGGAGAAAAATCTTTCTAATTCAGCTCGTTTTACGTACAGAAAATTCAGGTAAATTTGAAATACATGCAACTATTTATAAATCATAGCGTATTAAGTAAGTTTGTGATTTGCATATAATATTAACTGGATAGTATATATTACTAGCTGTGCATGTGTGATTGTGATTAACATTTATCCTTAATTAGGAGTGGAGAAAGGGATGGAAGGATGGAATTTGATGGTTTGAGGTGGGTCTTAATTAATATTTATAATTGAAGGAAACAGCTCATGAACATGGGGGCATGGGGGCATGGGAGTGGGTGGGGAGAAAGGATAAGCTTTGGCCTTTTGGCTAATTTGGCTGGGAGTACGATGAGAGTTGCTGCACATGGCAGCTTGAGGTCCATAGGTTAATTCTATAAGCTTGTTTGATTTGTGTGTGTGAGAGAGAGAGAGAGAGAGAGAGAGAGAGGACGTTTATGGGGTCATTCATAAATTTCTGCCATGAGGATATAAAGGCCATATATGTATCTACAGAAAATAAGGTCTGACTTTGAGTTAATTCCATTAAATTGGCAGTATGCAACAAAAATTGACCCAAGGAGAAAGAAAACACCAAATATAAACTTGATGAAGATGTTTAACTTTAAGCGTATTCAATTCTTACTAATTAGATTCCAGAAGCAATGCTGCAGTGCAGACACTGTAAATGGGACGACGACGGGACAACCCACTGAGATGACAAGTTTCACCAAGCACAGCATTTCCATACACCAAAAACAAGAAGTACAGGGAAAAGAAAAATAATATATGCAACGAATATATCTAAGCAGCTCGTCTTCTTGCACTTGATGACTTCTCCTTTTTTGTTTATCAGTTTTCTTGTCATTTTCTTTGTAATTATGTTTTGATCATGACATTAAACTATTGATGGTGCAATGGTTTTTTTGTGTTCTATTATTTGAAATGAAGCAAAAGTAGCAAAGGAACATGTTAATGTGTGTTTGATCAAATTCAATGATGAACTTATTAGGAAATTCGAATACAGGATCTCGAGTGCAAATATAACTGCTATTAACCGTTTATACTACAAGTACTTTACAAATTTATTTGGGTTAATAGGCTGGGTTACGGGACAGGTTAATTATGTCCAACTTTTGGGTCTTGAAAATGTGCTTGATTGCTCATTTGTGAATGTCCCTAGCAGTACCTGAATCTTTGTCTCCCCTATTAGTATCACCAATTTGGTCTCTTTCAGGGAGCGGTCAATTATAATAAATGAGCTATACAGATGCAATTTGGCCGTATTGCTTCAATTAGGGTTGTGCATCATTGGATTGGCTGGTCCAAGTGCCCTATCATCTAACTGTAGAAACAGGCCCATGCTAGGATTTGAGATCATGCTGGTGGGCCATGGATGGTGATCTTGCATGTGGATGAGGATGATCATGTCCATGCTCATGTGAATACAAGCCACCATCGATCCATTTTAAGATCATTTCAAACAAACAAAAAGTAATGTCGACTGGGATTTGGAAAAGACTTGAAAAGCATGCATACATCTCCAGTTAGAAAGAATTTCATGATTCTAATTTATTAATTCTAGTGTTAGGATCACATTCTTCATAAATACCAATAGCAATATGATTGTAAAAGATTTTTATAACTCGAGTGGTAGAGTACTTATTCATTTCAAAAATTTATCTAAATGATAATTAACAAACAACTGTTTTTGCCTTCTCTATGTAATAGTAACACAAAGTGACATGTCAACCGCATGTTACAAGCTCACAAAAATTATAGCTCTTTGTCGGTGCCATTATATATATTCCTTCTGCAACTATTAAAATCCCTTTCAAAGAATGTCGTTTAACCTGAAAAAGGCATGAGCTCTATTTCAGTGTGTTGTATATTTTTCCCAATGTGGATCATATAGATTAGAGGTGAAGCTGAAAAAAGGGAGAAAAGGTAATGGACCCGATTGCAGTGCAGCAAATCATAAAGAAAAAAACAGTATGAAACTCAGTCAAAGGAACTTGGGTCCATTATTTTAAAGATAATGAAGAAGAAAAAACACAATATTGACTGTTTCTTCCTTTGAAATGACTAAAGAAATATGGAAACATATGGATTTGTTTCTCCTAAAATTTTGCATTATAATCTGACTGACAAGCTAGCCGACATGCATGTTAAATAATAGAAATTAGAATAGATGAAATTGTTTACTCCCCCTCTTTTCGAAAAAGGTTGCATCGATGTTGATCCAATACTTTATAAAACAATGATTGACCCCAAAAAAAAGGGTTTTATTGGATTCTTTGTCTTTAGGGTAGCAGTTCATGCAAAATTAAGGAAATCTTGTCATTTTTTATTTTTAATACAAGCGATTGAGAGTGGAGATTTACACAAATATTTATTGAGTATTTAGGAATTTTGAACATCTACTCACATGAGTGAAGGAAAAAGAGCTCAATGAACTGAGCCATACCCAATCGGCTTTTCTATTTTCTTTTGAATATATAGCCTGTCTAAAGGATTTGAACCTTTGAACTTAGATTGACCAAACTACAATCATGCCTTCTCTTGTGTGATCTGATTAATTGTAATTTATATGATTAGCAGTAGCTAATGCATGTGGTGTTCATGTGGGAGAGAGATCTCCCACCAGAAGCTTCTTGGGAAGATCACGTATATTCTTATCAGTACAATTTTATATGGTCCAATAGCATCATTATGCGTGTGCAATTTATTTTGATCAACAACTAAACATTCATTTATATATTAAAAATAATAGTAAATTGAGCTTAGACCCATAAAATTCATTTTTAATCATCTATAACCCAAGTTACCTAATCTAGCTTAAAATCTGATTTATTCTATTTTTCGGATTCCAAAACTACCCCTATTTACAAGTTAACGTGTTATGAGGGTGTAACTAATGACGCACTACACTGATGTTAGGACTTGAACTCATAACCTTATTAGAGAAAGTAAATACTCTAAATCACTACACTAATGGATCCTTTGCTTGATTGTGAGTTTCTATATGTTTACAAAATTGGATCTTATATCTTGAATTCTTGATTTTTAAAATGATATTCTACCTGCTCTAAATTACTCTACTATTCTATGAAAAGAAAATTTTGAACTCGGTAGAAAGGTAGATAGCACACTACTCTAGTGAACCGACCTAACTCATAACTCCCGAAATCCATACTCCTTTTTAAAACCATTCAATTTACAAGTAGTACTTTTACTACTATTGTAGAGGGCCTTTTTATATAAAATATTAACCAAAAACATTCAATTTACAAGTACTTCTTCTGCGATTGTTTGACATAAAATAAGGTTTTGACAAGAAAAAAAGCACAACAATTCCCAAATTAAGCAGCCATAAATGTCACAATCCAGCAATCATCAACCTAGATCTCCATGGATTTTCGACATCAAATAAAAATAAAACTAACAAACCTTCTCCTAGTAGCACCATCATTATTCTCGCATTTACCATTATGATAAACATGCCTTGGCAATGGCATCACCACACAAACACTACCAACCCACATTTACCATTATCATCATTTTGCACGGTTTGTTTTATTGCTACCACAACCACACGTGACAATTCCTTGTGATGTTCAGCAAAAACCACGCAGGGATTTTATAGACAAATAGTAATTAATAATTAATAATGTTTTTTCCTCCTCCAGCTGTTTGGGTGGTATCTAGGGGAGTCAACAACAGGAGTACGAGTAGCAGCTGTGTACCTGGATTGACCAGAAAAAAACAATAAGTCCAATGTAATTAGGGTTGAGTTGAACCCAATACTTTTGAAATTTGCATGTGGAATATGCGTAAGACATGCCCCTAATTAGGACCCTTAATTACCTGCTTCATTAGATTAATTAAGTATTTTCTCTTTTCTTTGGCCCTCGATCAATTATCTGCACCTCAAGGCACGCATGCATTAATGTTCTGTCGTGTCTTTTTATTCCTTTTTTTGTTTTTTTGTTTTTTAATCGTTGATGAAAGTTTGAAAAGCTATGTTTGATGATGATCCCCTTTTAAAAACTGGTTGAACCGTTGAAGGTTTTTCTGAAACTTTGTTCAAGTATTTCTTGGTCGGCGGTTAGGCCCTTAGCCCTTGGAAAAAGAATTTAGGGGAGGTGCCGTCCATTATGTCAATGCTTTAAGCTTACTACCGAGTTAGAATGACTGACCCTAAAAATTTTCACTAGTAAAGTAATCAAGTAGTTAACATTTATATGTGTATGTTGACCTGAAATTCTTTTCGTCCCTTTTATTAATTGTGATAATAAAAGAAAATCGGAATTTGACCGCCCAAGAAGTTCACATTAAAGGATCGTGGTCGAGGAAAGAACACCTCTCGGCCGTTGGTTCTTTTATTTACCTTGGCAACAAGGCTTTTTCTTTTACAAGTTAATTAGTGTTACCGAGTTCGGCAACTAAAAACACTCAAAAAAGAAACTTAAAAGACTTGGAGATACGGATCAAATGGTGTTCAAGAAAAGCTTTGAATCATAACGAAGAAAATCATGTTGATATGCTGGATGAACGGTTACAACGGATGATGCTCAAGAACGACTTTGAAGAACAAAGAATCTGGTGATATGATTACACGAAATCCTAAGAAAATAAAAATAACTTTGAAGTGCATTTGAGCTTGTTTTTTGATTTTGTTGGATTCTTCTCAATTCTTTATAGAAGAGATCATTAGCCTCCATTTGAGCTCGGCATGCAAGATGCTCGGTCAGTAATATATGTCAGATCATTAGCCTCCATTTGATGTGGCCCAAGATAACTTATTGGGCCGAATAATCCACTGAAATTAGTTTCTAAAAGACTATTTTAAGTAAACTGAACTAGGCCCCAAACCTAACTTCAACACTTGGAGGAAAAATGAACCGTTGAAAACATTTCCTTCCCTATGAAATCATTAAGTGCCTGTTTGGCATTGCTTATTTCGGATGATAAGTGATTTTTTAAAAAATTTGGGAAGCTCAGCCCTTTTGGTAAACTATGAGAAAATCACTTATTTTTTAAAAATTGCTGTGAGAGAAAGCTATAAAGGAAAGCGGCTAATGAGGTGCTTTCATTTTCTGATTATGTAGGAATCAGTTTCGAAGAGGCGCTAGGTTTAATGACTATGTTGGAATCATTTTCTGATTATACGGGAATTAGTACCAACAACATTTTTAACAAAAAGTTTACGAAACACCAAACTGCTTTCTCTCACAGCAAATCTGACATCGATTATTTTCACAGCACAGCAATGCCAAATTGGCCAACAATCATTTAATAACGAGAAGCGTAGTTTTGCAAAAAAAAATTAATATGGGCCGCTTAGAGAGGCCCTTCTATGTTGTCATTGTGAAGTTTGATTAAAATGTTGGCGAATTCTATAATGAGGGTACCATATATGGATCCTCATTCGGACCTTCATATTAGCCATAGAATCATTTCATTAAACCTAAAAGAAGTTACTATTCAGATAAATCATGTGGCTAATATGAACGTCTATATCTATGCTCTGTATATTGCACCCTCACCATAAAATGTCTCCAAAATGTTGAACATCAAGGGCCAAGGGCAAATGTGATCATAGTGTTTTGAATGGAAGAAGCCCAATAGCTCAGAGAATGCCCATGAATGTAGATATATAAGGCAGGCCTTTTGATCCCCTATATATATCCATACCCATCTTCAAAACAAAGAAAAAGCCATAGCCCCTTCCTCTTTTTGCTCCAAAAGGGAGGATTATAAATTACTAAGAAGAAATAAAAAAAGTTATAATGCTATATTTGTGTGTATCTTGAAATAAATTGGAACAACCAATTGAAGAGAAGAAAGTATATGTGGTTTGTTGGTTTGCACATTTTTGGGAGAGAATCCATTCCTTGCATTTAGATTCCAAATTCCAATACTCTTATGATGATAAGAATTCATGAATGGCTCCACTAGATGAGATTTGACTGTGTTCGATTCTGCTCTCCACATCACCCACACCATTCATTGTGATCAGCTCAAAAATCTTAACCTTTCAATCATCCAAATCTAATTCCATCCGTACCAGTACAATTTATTCTCTTTTGCTCATCCTCATCCTCATCCTCACTTTCCATATCTCCAAAACCTACAAGCAAATTCTAAGAAACACCAAAACAAATTGAAAATGTCAGACAAAACCTTCTTCCTCTAGGCATACGTATAAGTAGCCTCTCGAGATTACGTAACGTAGGTATGTACTAAGGTTTTCATATTTACGCATGTTACGACTAAAAATCATCCATGCATAATGCATTCGTTGATGACTAACAGAAACAACTTGTATTATAAATGGATTTAATTTAATTAATGTTGAACAAAGTTCTCCCTCTGCAAATTATAAATCTTTCTGCTTTTAGTATTGACAAACTGAATGCCCTCATCCGTTAGGTGACAAAAGTTGATTCAGTTTCGCTACCAAATAGGTTTTTTTTTCTTTGCCCACCTCATTTCCAGCTACCTCTTCCCCAGAATCATGGAGCTCGTGATGTATACTACTCAACAAGAATCTGCTGACCAAATGGTGCCAGCATATCATTAGCTATCTAAACTTTATTTTTAATCCCTACAAAAGTCAAAATCATTAAGTTAATGAAAAATCATTTCAATGTTTTTCCTTCCTCTTTCTCTCAACTATTTCCCATAACTAAACCCTAATTTTCTATTGGAATCGAGCCTTTCGGGTTTTATCAATGAAAAAAACACCTAATTTACTATACACATTCATTTCAATCGAAATCAAAGAGGGACAGTTTGAAATGGATCAACTATCTATCAAAGTCTTTATAAATGTCTTCTTTTACAAATGTGTGAACACAGTTAACTTGCCTTCCAATTCATAAATGCCATATTTGACAAATGTGCGGACGCCATCGCATTTCCATTTTTATAAATGAGCCGTTGAAAACAAATGCGTGGGGACTATGACTATGGAATTTCTCTCAAGCCTAAATAAGTTTTCTTTTTGCCTTTTCTTAGGTCTACTTCAAGTAACAGTATGAGATGAAAAAAGATTAAATTTGATTACTCAATTTTCATCTTTATTTAGGTTTCGAAAATTATACTCAGGCGATCTGTAATTTTTTATATAAATCTATATCAGTGACAGTTGACAGTTAGGTGTCACGCGTAATTCCTTCTTGCTCGAGGTTGTGTGTCTGTTCTGACGCTGATAGTGAGAGTAATCAATCTCCCCCTAAACCTTTTTTTCATTAAAAAAATTATATTGGGCCGAGGAAAATTCAAAATAACTTATTAAAGTTATACCGACTAGTCATTTTCTTGGTGATGTAATGAGTGTTGAAATTACCAAAGAATTTAGTATTTTCTGTTCAATAGCTTGCATGAAAAAGAATAAAACAATGATTGGCTAGCGTATTTTGGTAGTCTTCATTTTATCAAAATTTCTATGTGAAAACACCATTTTACGAGGAATTTGTAGTTATATGAACACGTGGTATAAATTGTTTATGTGTTATAATATGAGTGAATAACGATACATTGATATTTCCATGTGTAATTTTAATAGATATTCACTTATATTATATTAAATAAATAAATTATACCACATAACTGTAATCTAATGCCACAATATAATTACTTTGAATAAGTAAGTGACCGAATCCAAAAAAGAAAAGGTAAGAAAATGATTTGAGAGTGCAAACTCTTATTCTTAATTTCTTATGGTGGGTCCTACATTCATCACATGCCATTCTATGGCATGACACGTTATAGAAATGTTTACATCATTTAGACAAATTTTTATTGAATTATACAACATTATCTAATAATCTAATGCACCACTCCTGACTATCCACTCAACCCTCTTTGTCACTTTGTGATTTATTTAATCAAATTAAGATCTTAAGCAAAGTTAATTAGGGCTTCGGTGACACTTGGAGATTCTAATAGGTTTCAAAGTACACTAAATTAAGCACCGATAAGCTGGCATTACCTTTTTTACGGTCAAATCAAGCCGTACTCTAATACAATTACACGTGCAAAAGCACTGTAAGTGAAAGTGCTCAATTATCTTTTGAAAAAAATAAAATAAACCAAACATTAATATAAGAACTAAATCACCTCGGTTGAATCCATGCCGGTGATCATTAGAGCTTAATCAATTATAATTACCCACATACTTTCCCTTTAAGCAATAAGCTCTAAACAAGTTTTAACTAGCTAATCATGTGACTTTTTCAACCACTACAACAAATTTGGTGAAAACCACTTTTGAATTCCTATACATTATCTGGATATGGTGCTTCTCCAAATAATCACTTTAAGTTATTTTAAGTGATTCTGAAAAGCACATAAAATCACTTTAAGTGATTATACGAAGAAGTGTTTCTCCATAGAAGTGCTTTTTGGCCTATCCAAAATCACTTCCAAACAAGCCCTAAGGGCTTGTTTTGGAGAGCTAGAATCATTTATGGAGAGAAGCACATTCCACGTGCAGCGTGCTTCTCCATATAATCACTTTAAGTGATTTTAAATGATTTTGGAAAGAAGCACATGCAAGGCGTTTCTTCATAAAATCACTTAAAGTAATTATATGGAGACGTGATTCTTCATAAAATTACTTTTTGACCTATCCAAAATCATTCTCAAACTAAGTGATTATATGGAGAAGTAATTCTCCATAAAAGTGATTACTGACTTATTCAGAATCACTGGCAAACGATTTACTTCTCCATAAAAATGATTACTGGCTTATTCAGAATCACTCGCAAACGATCCCTAATTAATGATCTAGAGTGAACCCAAAAATAATTTGAATTAGAAAATTGGATGAGACAAATTATTGATGAAACCCAATTACAACAACCCCACAAAAATTAGATGAAAGGAAGAAAGAAAAGCAATGGCCGGGCGGATCTCTGCCAAACCTTAATAATTGGCTTAAATAAGACAAATTCAAACTTAATAATACATATTAATCTTGAATTAAACGTGATATTTTTGTCTTTTAGTAGAAGGGTTTGGGTTGGGGCCAATATCTTTCTATATGTATGTATAAGAGAGACTCTTTCTTGAAGCACAAAAATAGACTCTTCCTTTCTTTAAGCACAAAATTAAAGAAAGTAATCCTTTGTTTTGATAACCTAAAATATAATTCCCACAGGCACAGCATCTGCTGGGTGCAGCAGCACGTCATGAATTATTTATTTGTTCAGTTTCTCCCCAAGAGATGGGGGATTGTTTATTAAATTTTCTGGTTTTCTGTGAATGTGGAGGACGTAATTAAATATTATTCACATCTTGCTTTCGATTAAATTCCAGAATTTGCTTTCACGACTTGGTACAGATGAGAGAGAATGAACGACTTGTAGCAATTTACTCTTGTCATTCAGGACAACAAATGGAGAGTTTGACTTTACGTGTGATTTATAGATGAGTGTAGGTGTTCAAATTTATCTTAAGACTTACCTACAAGTTTTAAACTAGTAATAAAGTTTTCGCGCAACGATAAAAACGACAAATTTGTATTAAAAGTCAAAAGCTAAAAGAAAAAAAAAATTCACATTAAACCCCTAAAGAGTTCATGAGAACTAATAAACTAAAACAAACTAAAAAGCAAGATCATTGCATTCACACTAAAAGTGTCATTTATATTACCATTAGATTAAGAGTTGTATATATTCACAGTAATTTTGCTTTACCATAGGATGTCGGCATGAAGCATGACCCACGACACTCAGTTTCATTAAAACGGAAAGAAAGAAAGAAAAAACAAAAAAAAACCAAGTTTCCTTTGCCCAAAACTAAGCTGTCTCTGTCTAAAACAGCACCCACAGTAATAGTGGTCCAAAGCCATGACCTTCTTGTGGTGGTCACCCCTGCGCACCAAAATAGCTTTACCGCTAGAAATGGGATTAGATTATGTTCTTTTTTGTCACATAAACCCCAGCCCCAGTTCTGTGTTGGCTAACGTGTACACAATCCGGCCATTTCTCTTGCTTTAATAATGTTAGGACATGGTTCTGCTGCAATCAATGTGTATGCAATGCAGCCATTTCTCTCTTTCAGTATGGGGTTCTTCTGTAAAAGTGACTAGTCTTCAGGGGCATTAATGGTTATAGAAAAATATAAACATGCCGAAGTCTCAGAGAGAGAGAGAGAGTGACTTATGGCCTCTGTTAGTTTCTGATTGGCCGAACCGAACTAATAGAAGAGGAAAAGAAAATGGTTTTTATTATTTTGGTTTGGAAAATGGTTTTTATTATTGTTTTCACTTTATTATCTCTCTTCACTGACTGGCATCAACGAGAACATCACCACTCCCACTACCCCATACTACCCAGCAACAGCAGCACCTGTAGAGAACAGAAGCAAATCTCTGGAGAGAGAAAGATAGAGATTTACTAGAAAGTATTAGAGAAGAGAGAGAGTATAAAGGTTTGTTTTTGTTATGGTTCTGTTCTTGCCGTTTTCTTAATCATCTTTTATTGTTTTAGATTTCAGTGGGCTGTTTTGATTTCCATGTTATCTTCTTGACTTGGGTGATTGATATTGCATAATAGAAAATTGGGTAGTTAGTAGATTGGAAAGTTGGGGGAATTTGTGAGCAAAATTTGGAGTGAATAGTACTTTATAGTGTCTGTTTTCCTCAGTTTCCTCAGTTTCAGCAGCTGCGTTTATAGCAGAATAAATTTTCATCCAAGTAAAGTTTTAATGGATTCGGCTTTGGAGCTAAAATGCTTGGGTTGAATCTTTGATTGCTTAGTCACTAAAGTTGGGTTCTTTTTTGTTCTGGGAATTCTGGCAGGGGAAAAGACAGAGTCTCAAGCTTTTGTTCCAATCCTCCTTTTGTAGAGGTTTTGATTTGATCTGGTCAGAGTAGAGTGAAAAGAAGAACCCAAAAGGTAAATAGAAAGGAAGGTTCTTTATTACTTTCTTCAAAGTTCCAGTCTTTGGATGAGAAGTGAAGAATAAGGAAGCAATGGAATCAGATCTCCAACAGCATCATCATAAACCCCAGCAGCATATGAACTCTAGCTTGATGCGGTACCGATCAGCTCCCAGCTCATATTTCGCAAATATTTTGGACTCAGATTTTTGTGAACCATTGTTCAATCGGCCTTCTAGCCCTGAAACTGAACGAATTTTCGCCCGGTTTTTGACTGGTGAAGGTGGTGGTAATGGTGATGGGGGAGGAGGAGGAACAGAAGAAACTGCATCACATCACAAAGTGACAACACAGACCAATAACCAGCAAACACAGTTTATGGTGCCTAAGGTGGATAATGAAGCAGTAGTGATTCAACAGCAGCAGCAGAGCCATTTGAACAACTATTCTTCTGTTTCTCAGGGCTTTTACCAAAGTCCATCTTCAAAACCACCTTTGCCAAATCAGAGTTTGAATTCAGCTAATGAAGGAGCTTATTCAATGGGGACAAGTCAGTTGCCTTCAGTGAAAACCGGTGGTGTCACTAATTCGAATCTTATTCGGCATAGTAGCTCGCCTGCTGGACTTTTCTCCCATATGAATATTGATGGTATGTTCTATTTTAGTCTTCTATTGCAGATTTCCTTGTTGTCTATTTGGTCCTTTGTAGTATAGATGAATCTCAGATGGAAAAAGTACTAACTCAAGTGACTTCAATTATTTTGAGGCAGATTTCTTTCCTTTCCGTTTTAGCATGCTTAATGTTTTCACCATATGCAGAATAAAATTGGCTTTCTGTAATTCGAATTAATTAATTTTGTATAGCAAAGTAATGAACTTTGTATATCATTCTGATAAATCAGTTGGATATAGAGTGGCTTAGTGATAAATAAATAAAATACAGCCAGTCTGCAGTTCATTTTCATATATCATAGCTTAAGAACTTTAATCTATGCAAATTTTTTGGAAAGAATCAATAAACATATTGGTTCTTGGCTTTGTTTGTTTTTAGTCATGGTTAATTAAAAGAAGAAAAGATGGTATCAATTTGTGAATGATGCTGATGCTTAGCATTTGGCAGTGGCAGGCTATGCTGCATTGAGAGGCATGGGAAACTACGGAGCCAGTAATAGCACTAATGAAGAAGCATCTTTTTCTTCTACAAGCAGGTTGAAAAATTTCTCTTCAGGGCCACCATCTACATCAGGGCTAATGAGTCCAATTGCTGAAATTGGGAACAAAAGAATGCGATCAGATAATCAAGATTCTAGAGGTTTTGGTGATGGCTCGGGTAACAATTATGTCACTGGTTTCCCAATTGATTCGTGGGATGACTCTGCAATGATGTCTGGTGATATTACTCGCTCAACAAGCTTTAGGGAAGATGATATCAAAGCATTTACTGGTTTAAGCCCATCAGAAACTCAGGTACCATATTAACTTTCAAATGTGCTTGGTTGTGTATAATTTGATGTCTGATATAATTTGTTGTTATCATGCAGGATGTGGAGGCTGGAAATCGCCCTCCTACACTTCTGGCTCATCATTTGAGCTTGCCAAAAACATCAGCAGAGATGGCGGCCATTGAAAAGTTTATGCAGTTCCAAGATTCTGTGCCTTGTAAGATTCGAGCAAAGCGGGGTTGTGCCACACACCCAAGAAGCATTGCTGAGAGGGTAATATTTTAGTACCCTTAATATCACACATTGTACACTCTTCTTATTGCTTTAAGAGTGTTTAATGAAAAGCTTGATAGGCACATGCATGATAATTAAAATGCTTAAGATGACTATTTTCGTCCTGTCAGGTAAGAAGAACTCGAATCAGTGAACGGATGAGGAAACTACAAGAGCTTGTACCTAACATGGACAAGGTAAAATTTTCACTTGCTTTTCTATTTATGAATGGTTGGTGAGGACATCAGACTCAAGTATCTCATGTCTTTACTTCTCAGCAAACAAACACTGCAGACATGTTAGATTTGGCTGTTGAGTACATTAAAGACCTTCAAACCCAAGTCCAGGTATTTTGAGAAAAATAAAATCATGAATGAAAATTAACGAAGACTATTTAAATGTTTACTTGCATTTGTAATTTATTCTTTCATTAATCTATCCTTTTTTCTGTTAATTTTTTCCAGACACTCTCAGACAATCGTGCAAAGTGTACCTGTTCAAGCAAGCCGCAGTAATAACACAAAAGTGTAGGAGAGACTTTGCTTATTATGTACAGGACCATTAGAAGTTGGAAAAGAAGATAGAAAGCTGTGCTGGGTCTCTTTTGAGCTGAAAAATTGATTGTAGGCTATTTATTTTGTGGTGGAGGGAAAAAAAAAAAAAAGGTGCTAAAAAGTTGCTGTAAGATCCAAACCCATTGATGACATTAATAGAATGCAAGCTGTATAGTGTATTTTGTACTGGATGTGACATTACATGTATTTCAACTGTGGAGCTCAAGCAATTTATCCTCTCCCCAGAGAGAGAGAGAGAGAGAGAGAGGGGGGTTTAGCTCTACCCCCCACTTTAATGAAGTAAATGGAAATGCAGTCCCCATTGGGCAAACATGCTTTTTTTGTGGCATAATTTGGGACGAATGAGTAAAGCAAATTAAAGTTGATTAATAAATGAGCCTTCTCTTTGCTAAGTTCTCTGTTCAGCACTGGTTCCTGAGTTCTTATGGATCCTGTCATCTTCAACATTGAGTGAACTGGAGTCTAATTACGTATGGAGTTTGCTTCTTGTTCCTGGTTGTTTTTATTGTTTTTATTTCTACTTTCTTGTCTGCAAGAACCCTCCTCTGGGGGCAGTGTTCTTCTTGTGTAATCTTGTATCTACCTTCATATCAATGAATTTCCTCTGTTCGCAAAAATAAAAATAAATAAAAATAAAAAAATGAGCCTTTTCTTTGCTTTAATATTGTTAGGTATCGAAGTCCATTCAGTCCAGGATGCTATTTGTTCTTTTTACCCAATTGGGATTTAATATTGTAGGCTCTATTTGCCCCATTTCCGTCTTACCAACTTTTTCTCATCTGTAATCATTTTGCAAGTCTTTCATTTTGTTTGTTGATAAGAACTTGAATGGTTCATACACCTCTAGGAACAATGCCTGTGGAGGCCCAGATGAACCTCAAAAGAATTGCAGATTTATATAGCAGTAACATGACCGGAAAGGCTACAATGAGGGGTGTGTGGGGACTTAAGTGAGGGGTTCAATCTAACCATTAAATTTCAACATTTTTGACTTACACATGATTGGATTGGACCCCTCACTTAAGCCCTTCACCCATACCCCTGGTTGTAACAGCTCCCGCAACATGACATTGGCACCCCAATTATTGACCTTGTCTTGTTCCATGCAGCAAGGGGACCATTCCTAGTTTCTTTATATAAAAGTTTTTATGACTTTGTGGGGTTGGTTTGCTAATGAAAAATAGGGTATTGCCTTTTTGGTTTTGGCCTTCTTGAAATCTCCATGTAAAGCTGTGCTGGCTTAGGAGTTTACACCAGAAATGTTCTGAAATGTGTCAATAGAAGACTCGAACATTAGTTGGTTTTCAAGCTTTTCTTTTCCTTTTTTTTTTTTTTTTTTTTTTTTTTTTTTTGGGTCAACTTTGCTTTCATAAGTATGAAGTGGGAACTTTTAAGTTTGAAGCAAAGAGATAAGAAAAAACAGTTGATAAAATGAGATGCCTTGGTGAAGAAGGATTGCTGAAGGGTGGATAGGTGGCTATAGCTAGATTAATGGATGAGTCACTATCTGAATCCATGTAAGTGATTGCCATGTCATAACTGATGTCATGCCCCTCCCAAAATGCCTTTCCTTACACATGAAAGAAAAATTGCTTTCTAGTTGTTTTATTCCTTGTGGAAGGCAGGATGCCCCTATTTTCTCTCCTATTTTTTGGCATTTGGTAGTCAGAGGCACCATGAGAGATAGAGAGAGAGAGAATCATGAAGGTACCTAACTTTTTTGAAGTGGGGACCTTTTTCTTTCTAGCTGCTGCATGATGAATCTACAGCCCCTCTAAGCAAGCAGTCAAAATACTGAAAATGGCATTCTAAATTGGTTTGATAAAACAGCAAAACAATTCATTTCCTTCTACGAGGTAGAATGCTAATTACCTTTCAAAAACCAGAGTTCAAATCCATATCAAAACACAAGTACTCAGAAATCTGAGCATAGAATTTACTTTCATATTTTTACATCACAGGTTGAGTTCTTATCTTAAAAGAATCTCACTTTCTGGTTTTGGAAAAGAGAATAGCGCAAAGTTACATACATAGGTTATGGTTTGGTTTAATAGAAGGAAAAACTACCTATGCAGAACTTGAATGAAAAACCACCCTCTCTCTTGAGCTTAGTTGACTTGAGGCTTTGCCAATGTGTAGTAAAAATCGTTTGGGCTTGGCCAATTTGGAGCATTTGGGGCTCTACCAGTTAATTGTATCAAAGAAAAGGTTACATGGTTAAAGCCCAATGGTTTGGCATTTGAAGTTTTGCACTCATTGAATATAAAAAAAAAAAAAGCTAATTAAATTTCTTTTTTATTCACAATTAGATATTTTTATTTTCCGCTAAAGTGAGTTAGGTCAATTGATTATGACCTTTCCTTTTGGACCGAAGTTCAAATATGTTTCAAATAAATTTGTTTATAAAGAGAGTAGTTAGCTTATTAGATTAGTTTGTAATTAGTTATTATTGTAAGTAATTAGTTAATGTGGTTATAACAGAGGGTACAAGTAGTCCCTCACACATGCCCATTATTTATTGTATAGATTAGCTTTATCTTCAATAATAATGAATGATAATTTCCTTAAGTTTAGACTATCACCTATATCAAAATAAATTTTTTTTCCATTAAAAATTTCCGTTTCAACCTTATTTGTAATCTTGTTTCAAAGCATTCAATTTTCTTACCACAAATACAAAACAAAGATGTTGCCAAACAAATTCATTTTTTTTACAATGAAAGTTACCCCCTTATTTGTAATCTTGTTTCATAGCATTCAATTTTCTTTTTCATGAACGATAAATACAAAATGAAAATAGAAATGTTACAAGTGAAGTGGGAAATCCACACATAAGTTCCATTCCAAATATGAGGGATTCATATCATGAAATCTTTAATATTCTCCATTTGTATGAGATTTTTCCTCTCTTTTACAAAACTTGATTTAAGTGTCACTGATTTTGCAACTTCTTCTCATTTGGTTCGTATCGCTTGGGACATGTTCTTATACTTACACCACAGTCAAGTGTCACTCATTTTACAACCTTTTCTCATCTCTTCCACATCACTTGAGCATGTTTTTATATGTACACCACGGTCAAAACTATTACGAACTTACCAAGTTAAAGCATGAATTGACAGAGTCTAGCCATCGATTTTATTTAGTAAACAATTTCATTTTAACAATCTATTTGCATTATCCCCTACCCAAATACAATGCATTTTCACTATAAATTTTACTTTTTCTTAGTTTTTAAAGTGTACATTAGTATCAATGTTCAATTATTAGGTAAATAATTAAAGAATCTAACGTAAATGTTAGAACATCAATTTATGTACATTGAATTCATTTTTGAGTAACGTTAGAGAATTTTATTTTATTTTTTTAAAGAAAAAATGACATTAAAACAAGAAAAACAAAATTTTTTTTTGTTGGAAACAAGAAAAACAAATTGAAATCATAAAAGTCGCAACTCAAAAAAAGGAATAGAGAAAAATTCCAAGGTCTTTAAGGGACGTTGGCCAAACGGTTATTGCGGTTTCCCTCTCGATTTTAAAAACATTTGAATTAAAAACTTCGCAACCCAACAAAAAAAGATCACCGAAAAAAAAAAAAAAATCCGACTTTGGCATTCAAAACCTGGTCGCTTCAATCACTCTCTCTCTCTCTCTCTCCTCTCTCCGCTGCTCATGCCATGGAAGTAGCCCATCAAGACCTCGGCTTCTGCTTCGGCTCGGCTCGAGTCTCCTTAACCCCAATACTAGCACCCTCTTCTACGCGCCGCCTCTCCAGCAGCTTCATTGAGACTAGTCGACCCGTGCCTGCTCGTCGGAAGCTGGCATGGGTCTCCCTCGATGGTCGGCTCGTCAATGCCGACGAGGCCAGCTCTGCTCGAGCCATTAAAGGTGGCTTGAACCCCGAGCAAGCCGTGGCTTGGGAGCTTTTTAGCCCCATCCAGAGGTTCCTCTTTGTTGCCGTGATAAGTGTCGCCGCTGCAGAGTCAAAGAAAAACCGCCACATTACGCAGCTAACGAAATCTGTGGAACTTAGGGTTTGTGATAATTGAGCTTTAATTAATTAGGTTTATTGAATTTTCTGTTTAATTGTTGTATTGGGTTTGTTTCAAAAATGAATCTTTAGATTTTCTCAGTAATAAATGTTGGTGCTTTGATGATTTCTTGCGTAATTCTTTATACTTATCTTAACGGTTCTTGTTATGGAGTTATCATTGTGTGAAGAATTATTAGGGGTTCTATTCATAATTGGAATTTTTTTTTTTCAATATCAATTCCCTTTGGATCTTGTAAAAGCTTGTTTTTTTAACATGTTTAATTTTAAATTTCTAAATTTAATAGAGGCCTACAGTCTACTTCTAAATTGACATATGATTATTTTTACTGATTCTGCTTTTGGTTTTTGTTGTATTGTTTCAGATTTGATATTCCTTGAGTAAAACATCAATCTTTCTAGTCAATTGAATCTCCTTAGGATATTTTGTTAAATGCTGAGCAACTTCAATTGATGAAACATTGTTTCCTGAATCTATGAGTGATTATTTGTATTCTGTTACCAGGATCAGCTATTATCAAGCATGCAGCAGAAGCTTGACAGCCTGTGCGAGCAGATGAATAACATTAAGGACCACTCAGCAACCGTGGACCCTTCCACCCTCGAAAATGCAGAATTGCAGCGCAATGAATCATTTGGTTCTCATAAAATCAAATTTGTTGATTGTGGTTGTTGGCTTTGTGATCAACATCGTGACCTTCAAAATGGGTTGGGGGTAAGAATTTGTTCTACGTCAGCTAAATAGATTCTTTTGTAATGTACTGGGAAATCACAGTTTGTGATGGTAATGCTGAAATCTTGGATCTTGCTCATCTCTTAATTTGGTATCAGGGTAACAATGTTATGAAAGCCTCCAATGGGGATGAGACACTGCAATATAAAATGTCTCTCCCAATTGTACAAGAGCAAGAAGAGCGCCGTATGTCTGATTTATCAGACCTGGCATCAAGTGTCACTTCTGCTGCAGACATCCAGGTAAAGGAAGGTTCCCATGTACATTATCATTTCAAATTCATTGGACCTTTGTCAAGGAACTGATATAAAGATATAACCATGCTAATACAAGTTTATAATATTCTTATAATTAAGCAAAGCATAGTTTTTGCAACAAAGGTAACCAAATATCCCATAAGTTTCTCGTTTAATCACTTGTTTCTCATAAAAATTTCTGAGTAGAAAAAGAGTTTCGAAGCACTTTAACTGATTTTCTTCCCAAGCAAAAGTTGAACTGCTCGATCTATGTTTCAATGGCAGTTTTTACTCACTTTCCTTTTGTTGCTGTTCTTTCAATGCTATTTGAAAATTGTCACTACACAATGGAATTATATGTTGCCTAAATTATCAAACAATTTCTATTTTCTACGGTATCACTTTTCATGTGCTTGATGTAATTTGTTGTAATTTCCACAGCTAAACACCTTAGCCATTGAACAAGACATATACAATCTCAAGAAGGATTGTGAAGAGAAAGATGGGACCATACAGGATCTAACCACTTTACTCCAGTCATCTGAAAATGCTGGTTCAAGGGTAACCTCCCTGTTTTGTTCTCGTTTCCTTCTTTCCTTGCCAAATTTTTACTTTGATTGATCTGGGTTATCCTTATCACTCATGACAGAGGATTGCAGAGTTGGAAGACATAATACGTAGGAAGAACTCGACGATTACAAGACTAAAGAGGGACATGGTGGTTCTAGAACAAAAGGTAAGGAGCTGCTGGGTGAGACATGGGGTTTCAGAATTTAGGGAAAAGGTGTTTTGCCTTTTGAATTAATTATGTCTAAATATCTAAATACAGGTAGTACACCTTACAAGGCTTCAGAGACCCTCTTTCTCTTCCTCAAACTCACATGATATACAAATTCCGCACATGACAGACAACCTCCTTTATGATATGGATAGTACTACTAGCCCTTCATCCTCCGATTCAGACTGCTCTCCTGTGAATCGAACAAAAGCTCCTCCTAGTTCTAAATATCCGGAGGTTCCTCAGATTCATGACTCTCTTTCAACAAGCCAAAAACTAGTGAAGGAAAAAGCCTCAATTTCTATGGTGAAACCAACTGCCAGTCACATAAAATATCAATCATTGAATCCTCTAAAAGAGATAACTATGAATTCCAGGCCAGTACACTCAGTAAGCAAAAAACCACAGCCAATGAGTCCAAGGCCAGTACACTCAGTAAGCAAAAACTCTCAGCCAATGAGTCCAAAATCTCAACCAGCGAGTCCAAAATCTCAGCCAATGAGTCCTGTAAAAAAATCCAGTACAATTCATTCTTCAAGGCCAAGGCAATTATCAGCTGGTGCAGATTCGAGAAAGATAATTAAAAGGCGTTCTCTCCCTGGACGAAAGGATGCTACTCCAGCAACTCCACAGAAGAGATGGGCTTAGTAAGGTAGAACATGATGTTGAGATCAATATTAAAATGAATTTTGTAGGTCAATTGGGCAATATTTTTCTTTTCAAAATTGTCTTTTGTCTTGGAACAAGTGGAAAAGGGACCCAACTATGTCTTCAATGAAGCTAAACTCTCAAAGCAAATGTATTCAAGAAGAGGGTCCAAGGTTTTCAACTTTTCTCATCTATTTTTGTTGTCTACCTTTTGTAGGTTGAAGTGGAAAATGATGCATGCAATTTGGAGTTCATCCATCCCTGTGGATGATACTTTTGAGTAGATATAAGAATCAGGCTAGTATATATGTTATAGGTGCTGAGAGAGTTTTGAATTGTCATGTTAATGATGCTGCTGCCGTTAGATATAGAATTGCAGAGCTGCAGAACTTGGGAACATGGCTCTTTCAGTGGAGGATGATCTCATTATTTTACAGTAAATTATGTTTTATACAGCATGAATGTGGAAACTTGTGGTGCAAGTCAATCAACCCATAGATATTGCAGTCAATACCCACATAGAGGAGAGAGAAGGGGTTAGAAATGATGATGTAGATGACTTGCTTTGTAAGTTGCTGTGACCAATCTTCCCTAGATGTTTGCATTGATTATTTAAGAAAAACATCAATGGAATAGCAGCTAAACTAATTTTTCAAACCCTTGGAAAAGCATGTGATAAATAACCTGAACAAACAGTGACATTCTTCACATTTATAAACAATTTCCAATATCAGGCTAAAGTATTTCCCCCCCTTTCCTTTCTAAATAGAAGAATGTTTAGGCTACATTGATTTACATACTGGAAATTTCATAGTAAGGCCAGCATGACATCTGTTCTTGAAATTGAAGCACTATACTCTAGGCCACTGTGGACTCACAACCTGCACATGCAAATAATTCATTTACACATAACCTTCTCGTTTAGTTACTTGGAAAATGTACTCTAGTTATCTAACCTCAAGTGTGCTAAAAACTAATCGCATTCGACTTGCAACAACTGAAGGTTCCTCAGCATGTCCAACCACTGCCATTTGCTCTAGTTGAAGCGTCTTTACCGGAAGCCTTCAACAAAAAATTTACACAAAAAGGCGAACCTTCAGAAACTACTTATATTGCGAGAAAACAGTAGTTAAAAATGCTTGATAGTCTTATTGAAAAGGCCAAATGGAAGTTGATAATTTGCTGTCTTAGCATGAAGTGCTTGAGGAACATATGCATTGGTGAGCTTGCATAAGAAATTACATGAATTTCAAGCAAGGGTTTGGATACATCAATACATCCATGTTTAATACGAATAACAATATATAACTCAAAGTAGGAATTGAATATGCTGAAAGCATCTTACCATGCCATTCCTCTCACGTAATACGCATTTGCTATGAGTGCACAAAACCCTTTCCACTTAAGCCTTTCTTCATCTGACACTGGAGGTGTGGATGACCACCTAACTATTGTTGGCTGTGGTGTACACAGGATGGTGATGAATATAATGCTCAACCACAGAATGCACTCCTCAACCTGCATTGTGAAAACAAAAAGGAAGAATGGAATTCCACTTAGTTAACTAGTCACCTCACACACAGTAGAATGTATGACCAACAGAAGCCTTAACTGGCATAGCCAGCTTCTCAAATTTCCGGCACTAGATGATGACTAGTAAATAGATCTCAAATATGAACAGATGAACCTCTTTGTTTCTAAAGAGAATGGCTACAAAATTAATTTTTACAATCTTAAGACAATCAGATAACTTGTGAATATATGCTAAACAAGGTTCCGTTTTAACAAGTGGTTCAAGTTCAAGGAGGAATGAGTGACTTACCTCCTCTGATGCAATCTTGGATTTCAAACTGGTGGTTCCACCATAGCTTTGCATTCCTTCAATTTCAACACCAGATTCTTTCATATCAACAAGTTCTTTCCTTAACCCCTCATCTGCGCAGCCCAGCGCATATGCATTCACCCCAGCACTGATGAACTCCTGATCAACCAAAAACAAACACGGTAAACGGAAAAGAAATTATACAAAGCAAACCTCACAAATATGCAGTTCATGAAAAACACTGAATGTACTTTTAGGTTGGCACCTCCTCCACGGTCAACCACATTCCTGTACCGCCTAAACAAACTGATTGCTATGTTGCGTGAGGATCGATACTCATCATCATCTGATGAACTCGAATCATGCATCCTGCACTGTAATGGGTCATGGTAAAACACATCAAACACTCCTATAAATCCCAAAAGAAAAAAAAAAAAAATCTTTGAGAAAAGAGAGAAACTAGCACAAACACTTACAAGCCATTTCTTGGGGCTGTTTAGCTGAACACGGTTTCTCCAAGAAAAGCAGGAGGCAGAGAGTATAGAATTACAAGGAGCTCCACTTGAGCTAAGACAAATTGAAATTTTGTTCAAGAAATTCACATGGGCAGTCTTGCAGGGCAATGCCTCATGCAGTTGTATATTAGAGTCTAAGCATGTAATAGCTCCTACAGCATACACCATCAGCATGGTTGCAGTACTTGGACCATGACAAAGCAATAACCTTTAAGAAAACCCAAAAACCAAAATCAAAATTAAGCAACACCCAACAGTTTTCCAATCACAAACAAGCACATATAAAATGAAAATTGATTGATTGAAGTGAAATATAAAACCTGGGAAAGAAAGCTTTCTGCTTTATCTGTTCTGCTCCTCAATTTTCCCGGCAACCAAACAGGGTCTTGACAGAAAGAAATGATATCCAAGTATGGATTTTTGGGGATGTTATTGAATATTTGAGGGACTCTGAGGCCACCAATTATTATATGGAGATGGAGAGATTCCATTTGATTCTAAATTTCGAGATTATTTCTGGCTGCTAATTGTTAACTGGCGTATGAGAATACTCCTCTGCTTTGGCGGATTTTTCCCAGCTTGTTATTATTTGCAAGCCAACCCCGACAACGACGTCGCTTCACTCGTCATTGATTTACTAGTTTTTGTCTTGTGACCGACAACAAAGCCGGCAACTTTCAAATATATTTCACAAGCGACGCCGTTTCGCTCAGCAAGTGAGAATTACATATCGCACCGATTCATCAGATCCATTCATCATACATCTAGTTTCAGGTATCTAAAATTATAAATTCATATAGATTCGGTTTACGTGATTTTTAAATGAGTGCTGTTAAATGAATCTTAAAATTAATTAAGTACATCATACTATCAAATTATTTATTAAGTTACTAATTTATCATAATATAAAATGATCAAAAAAAATTATGAAACAAATGTAATATTTTAATAATTATAAGCACACTTTACTCATCATATTTAACCGACAACCATTACGGTCTTTATTATTTCCAGTTTCTCCAAAGGAATTAATCACATCTCCAAAGAAGATGGTCATTAGAGATAAAGAGGCCCCATTTCCAATAGCACTGATTGTCCCAACATACATTAACATGTAATCCAAGGATTCAAAAAAGGAGAAAAACTTGTAAATATGGTACTGTTTTGGTGCCATCCTCCTTGCTCTTGCTTATATCTTGTTGGTTATTTTGAGAGTCCTCCACGGCTGAGTGGCCGTTTAATGATGTCGTACCTTGCGCCTTGATTACATCTCCATCTATCTGCAGGATTTTCCTCAGCTATGTTTTTCACAACAATAGTAAAGCTGCTCGGTTTTGGTTCTTTGCTTTGCTAGATTCTTAAGGGATTTTCAAATAAAACTAAGTTTAATGAACATTATTGGGACAGTAAATTGACAGGAAAGAAAAATAAATCATACAGAAGCTCCTATCATACCAACTCCCCAATCTAATGCAACCTCCTCCACGGAAGGTAAGAAATTTCAAAGTTTAACATTTTAATGGATGATATAGTGAACATGTCCGAACTTGTTCCAAAACCGTTTTTAAGCTTCGAACCCCAACCATAAGCCTACTCTAGGGCACTTAAGACTCGATTAGGCTTGGATACTCACGTAACTCGACCTAGGGTTAGTATGACGTAACCGAACCTAACCCTAGTTAGTTGAGTACTCCTTGAGGAATATTTTAACAAGTGGTTTGTTGTCGGAATCTCAAGAAAATATTGGCGGGAAAGATCTATCGCGACACATATTTGTTGGGATAGGTCTATCTCGTCAAAGTTCGTCAGGATATAAAAAGTTTGCGAGGTAGGTCTGTCCCCACAAAATTCGCCAAGATAAGTCTAGTTTAGGTCCGGTTATGTCGTACTAATCCAAGATTGAGATCGAAACCTTAATCGTAAAGCCCTAGGTTGAGTTACGTGAATATCCAAGCCTAATCGAGTCCTACAGTGGGTTTACAATTAGGTTTCGAGGCTTGCGAACGGTTTTCGAACAAGTTCGGAAGCTATGGTTTTTGGTTAGAGACTTGGATTAAGGGTTTGGAGGCTAAAATTCATTTTTGGAATACTAAAATAATTTTCTAAGATTTTTAAACAATTGAAACTTTAAAAAAAATGGAATTTAAAAATAATTTAAAAATCCACAAAATTATTTAAGATTACTAAGTAATTTGTGAAATTAATTAAAATATTTAAATACTAATTATTAACTAATTAATATAATTAAATAAGGCTAAGATATACTTAATTGAAAATATTAAACTAAAAAAAACTAATTTTGTATTAAAAATAATAATAACCAAAGACCACAAAATAATTTAAAATAATTAATTACAATTTATTAAGTAATTTATGAAATTAGTAAAATATTTAATTCCTAATTATGCCAACAAAATTTGCCGGATTAGACCTTTCCCGACGAATATTCATCAGCCTATATTATATTTGTCGAGGGAAGTCTAATCCAGCAAATTTGCACCGGCATAGATTTGTGCCGATGAAATTTCGTCGGGAGAAGTTTTTCTGTTTTTAATAAATATAAAACTAGTTTCTTTAGGTCAATAATTTTTTGATTATTTTCTTTTTGGTAATTAAATAATATCTTAGCCTTATTTAATTACTTTACTAGTAGTTATATTTTAATTATTATTTACTTAGTGAATAATTAGTATTTAATTTTTTTAATTTGTTGATAAGTGGTAATTAATTATGTTAAATTATTTTGTTAACTTGTTTAGTTTAATATTTGTAATTAAGTAATATCTAATCTTAAATAATTTTGTGGACTGTACATTATTTTTAAATTAGTTTCTATTATCTAAATATTCAAAAAAAAATTATTTTTCAGTATCCCAAAAATTAATTTTAGATTCTAAACTCTAAATCCAAGTTTCGAACCAATTAATGAAATTCCGTACATGGCCTCTGATGTAGGCTCAATGGTTTGAATAGCATAGCAAAGCATGGTGTAAATTTTTTTGTCCTTTAAAAAAAAATAAAAAGAAAAAAGAAAAGTGTATTGTACATCGGAAAATATAGGCGTTGTGTATTTGATACATGAACTGATCGAGGAATTTTAATCTTCACTGTCTATTAGATATACGACTCAATTACTGAAGTTAGATGTCATTAGCCAATCCTTAATGGAGACTTTAGCTTATATTCATGCAAGAGGCTTCAAAGTTTCAAACATCTCTTTGTCATATAGAAAAATCATAGAGTGTGTCTCATTTTCTTATTAAAGTTCAAACCGTGTGTGTCCATAGAATGGAAGAAAAGGCGTCCCCTACTCTCTCGACAAATATTTAAGTTCAAAAACTACGTACAAGACCAACTCTTAGAGTACCTCCACCTTAAAGAACAAGGGAGGCAAAATTTGTCACTAGTCACATGACAGTGGCATTCTTGCCTTTTTTGGTTCACCTCAAAGGGCAAGAGCAAGGACAAACACTATTCACTTTAATTAAATTTTTTTTTTTTTTGGGTACTTAAACAATTAATTTTGATAGGCTTTTAGGTTAATATTTTCAGTTGCCACGTGTCATTATTTATTATAAAATTTCAGATAACATTTTCGTCCGAGGTGAACCCGATCTTTCACAAAATTCTTCATGAATTTTTTTCTACATATGAGAGAACTTCATCTCATTGCCCGAACACTCACACAACACAATATCTTCCTGAGTTGTCCACGTGCCTCCGGCTTCGATGGAAGAGGCCAATTGTTTTTTGCTACAAATAGAAAGTAGTAGAAAAATGTGAGTGGAAAGTACAAAATATTGTAAGAAGAAGAGTTTGTATGAAGATTTGGTGTGGAAAGTGAATAAAATTGTCATGTATTTATAGGGAAAAAAAATCCAAAAAAAATTGGTATTTTTTTAGCCAAAAAAATCACAGCCATCATGTTTCTAAAATGAATTCGATCGGAGCGTCCAAGAAGCTCCACGTGGCTTCTTCTTGTTGGTGTCTATCAGCGCTGGCATCAGCGGCTGAAGTCAGCCCTTTCGGGCAACAGCCCAGTCCAATTTTGCCCGTGGGCTTGCCCGGGCTAGTGGGTCCCATGCCTTGCCCGGGCTTGATTGCGTGAGCTGGAGTTAGATTCGGGCCTAGGGTTGTCTTTTGCCCGGGTAAGGCCCCAGCGCTGAAGCTGCCCTTAGAGCATTTCCATCCATTTGCCATGGCAAAGGGCAAGGACAAGGCAATGGATGTTAGTATTCACGTAAATAGTGGCAGCCCTCGCAAAAACTTGTGGTGTTTCATCTCATTGTCATGGCAACCCAAAGACAATCACTATTCACATGAGATATGAGGAGAGGAATTTGTATAAAGTTTTGGTGTGGGAAGTGAAGAATATGACCAAGTATTTATTTAAAAAAATTTTGAATTTTGAAATATTTTTTTAGATTAAAATTTTTTTTTTTTTTTCCGTTGCTAACGTCAGCAAACCCAGGCTATTCTTACCTTTGGGCTGGCCTGGTTTGGTCGGACCCATGCACTACTAGGGCTGTAAAAGCCCGCTGAAACTACAAATTTGGGGTTAGGCCCCTGTTGCCGGAGTTGAGGGGCACCGCTGAAAGTATCTCTCAAATAAAATTATTTGAAGAATCCGTCAATAAAAATGTTATATGTATACACATACAATTATGTTACATAAGACTCGAAATACATAACTCAGCAAAATAAAAGTATGCGTTCAACCATAACAATCCAAAACAAAGAAGAAAAAATATGGTGATTACAAAGCAATTACGCGTTCATAATAGTCGTAAAATGAGATCTGTACAGTATGAAATTGGAATAACAAGCCATCAACATACATCATTCGATATTAAGCGATCTATCAAGTGGTGATCGACATTTATCATTGATTACCCAAAAGTTACTAAAAAAACATGAACAAACTTAAAGGCACCTTTTGACCCAAAAAAAAAACTTAAAAGCACGGTCAGAATAAAGAAAAGAAGAAAAGAAGAAAAGAAGGAAAGAAAAAGAAACTAACAAAATAAAGTTTTATATGCTAAGTTTAAAATGGAAATAGAATACAAAAATTTATTGCTCTCCGACTATTAAAGCATGTAAATACTTCCCTAACCTAATAGTATATAATTTAACTTCCATTCCAATAAAAAAAGCATTTTGGAAAACAAAAAAAAACTTCATATTCCGTATGAATAAAGTGGCTTTTGCTCTTTCTCGTTTAGCTTTACCTAAATAAGGTCCAACTTGATATTTTTGTGGTTTATACCAACTTGATATATTAAACTTAACTTGCACCTGTTTTCAGAAAATGAGCAATTAAACAAGTTTTTTCTGGTTGGAATATAATTGGTTGATCGTTTCCGAATAGAAAACACCTCAAGCAATCGGAATCAATTCAAGCCTGGGGAGGGAACCCTACAAATTTAGACTTGTCAAACTTTGATAGCTGCTTGGTACCAACCATTTAATTGAGGAAACTGACTTTGATTGCTTGCAGGAAAATTGCATATGCATAATCCGCCGTAGAGTCTTTGTTCCTTCTTTCTGCAGTTCTTTGTCCCCTCAGTGATGAGTGATGGTTGTGATGTTGTTGGAAAAAAAAAGTGGAAAGTTGAAAATAAATATTAATTAACCTTAAATAATTATGAAAAAAATTATAAATACATCTCGCCATTTTAGTGTCTCTAAATAAATGGCATTACTGCTTCACCAAAACTAACTATTCCGCATAGTCAGATTTCACAACATTTGTGATAGTTTTTGTCTTACTTACCATTTTGTTTTAATAAAAAATGACCTAACATGAATAGACTTGTGGACCGCCAAAATTGACTTTATATGTACACCAAAGGCACCCTCATAAATATGAAATTCATACTTAGATGGAAAGGGTAAAAATAAAAGGATGTTATTTAAAAAAATCAGTTTAGCATGACATATTATACAAAAATTCATATAGGACCTATTTAGAGAGGAAAATTCAAAATTGTCACTTGTCATTTTCTAATTGGTTCTTAGTGTGTTAAAATTTTATAAGAACCAATTAGAAAATGACAAGTGGCAATTTTAGAGTTTTTTTTTTTCTTCTTCCAAATATGCCATATATGGGTTTTTGAAAAATATGTCATGCTAAAATGGGTCTATTTGTGAAAAAACCCAAAAATAATCTCAAACCAAGTTAAACAAAGATTGGACAGGCAAAGTAATCTTAGCAAAAGTATAGTAACTAGTCACAGATGTAAGAACACAAAGAAAACTACACGTTCATTCATCAATCAATTGTCAAACCCATGCAAATCTAGAAGATGACTAAGTGACAACCTAAACGCTCAAAAGAATACGTCAATTTAGGCATCCCATATGCTAGCAACAATTAGAGTGATAAGTGTGTGAACGCATTTCAAAGATGATAAATACAATATGACTAGTCATAAAATCATAAACATCACACCAAACATGTTCACCCAGAAACCCACCATTAGAAAAAATTGGGGGTCATCACTCCGATCAAGTAATCCACTAAGCCAAGAAGATTCTTACAGAAAAAACAATCACAAGCTCAAACAATCCTAAGGTCTATTTAGGAAATGAGCACTACCTCCATGTGCAATCTTCTTCTCCAAATTTAGTTGAGCTAAAAGCTTGTCCTTCCCAAAAGTGACAACTAGTCCATCAGCTTCTTCACCTCCTGGCACCGCAACTCAGCTCTGGATAGTAATAGATGAATGAACTACAGATTCAATAAGCAAAAGATCAATTTCTTTAATAAACTATTCTTGAAGAAATAAATCCTCAAATCTTTCATAGATATAAATGATGTAATGTATGTATATTCTAGATGCATATTTCAAAACACCAAAGCAGATTTCAAGAACCTTATAAAAATATGCAGACCTCACACAGTGAAAGAAAAGCAAAGATGAAGAAGAAGCTCTTAATTTCTCTCTATACAAAGTGACGGCTAATAGAGGCAAGGCTAATTTTTTACCCCAAAAAACTAGGTCAGAAATCAATGCACCTGGCGGCTAATGATTGGGGCACTAATGCACAAAAGTAGTTAGGATAAAAAATATACCTGCTCTGATACTGTGTTAAATTTCAGAAAGACAGGCATGCGGTCTACTACTAGCAACACCGATATTGTACCCAACTTAACCACCTACAAAAGCCCAGTATGTGTGGAATTTTATCACAAAAGGCCTCGATGATATTGGTAGTGGAACCATTCATTATATATTTTATTTTATTTAATCAAATTTCCAATGTGGGACTCATATTCTTTAACATGGCGCTGAAATGAGGCTAGGCTTTGGATTGTTTTAGCCATCGTGAGTTTGTTTATACTAGTCATCCCTTTGAAAGCTTCCATAGACATTATATTGTTTAAATTTGCAAGGTGGTATCTAATTTATAAGGTGGTGTCCCACTAGCCCTATATATACATTGTGTAATCTCTTGACCAATATTTTTGTGCTTCATCTCAATATACGTAAGTGACATATGTATCGTATTAATTAAATCTTAGTTTATGTAGTTCCCCTTCATAGGCTCTTAGATTGTTTAAGCCAACTTGATATATTAACGTTGACTTGCATATGGACACAATGATATAGCACTTGTATGTTTAGGATGATTTTGAGAGAATTAATTAATAATTAAAGAAGGTCGAATCTCCACTCCCTAGCACCTCAGTGGTCTTTTGTTTATTTATTTTAGTGATATTATTTTATTGATAAGAGTAATATAAACAAGTATAAGGCCATTATAGTGCCACATATGGATAAATCTACAATAAGTTGAATTGATATAGAGAGAATCACATATAACCTATAAAGTGATTAAAATCCTTGATTCAGCAACCAAAAGCATGCCTACTCAAACCTACAATACAAATTCACCGCACAACGACAGAAATGACGGATCCGTATCAAAAGTTGAAAGTTAAAAAAAATATAAAATAATGTTTCTTAAAGACAAAATAAAACACATCAAACTCCTAAAGAGTTCCTGAAAATTATTAGACAAAAAAATTAAAAAGTAAGACCACCACTCCACATCCTTTCGGGCAACACGAAGAGATTCATAGCTCCATATAGCTAAACCCATAGTGTCGTACTGGCTAAAACCGAACTAGATGACATCTCTTCCCCGCATTGTAGCTCCAAACCCATGTTGAAGGCTGACAACTGGGGTTAAATCCTCATGTATGTGGGCTCAAAGACGGCTACTATCACGACGACGACAACGTTTCACGATGGCTGCTTTCATACCACATAACAAAATAATAAAATAGATTAACGAGAAAAAGGAGGGAAGGAGAAAAAAGAGGATAGGAGAGGAGAGGGGGAAGGAGGAAAGCCGCACTAGAGTTTATTTCCTTAAGGTTTCTTCAGAGAGGTTTTGTCGTTTTAATAATCTTGTGAATGTTGGGTGTTTTGAAGCATTTTGTTTTTTTAGCAGCATTCAAATACAATGTTATTTTAGTGTCTCTAAATAGCATTAATGCTTCATAAATAAAATAAAATAGAAACTGTTTGGCATTGATAGATTTCATATCAAAATGAAAATATATTCAACAACATAATTGAAAGTGTACCTATTTTAATGTGTATTTTATTGTTACCATGGAACTAATATATACTGGGCTATATTTGAAAGAAAAAATTATATAGGTTTAATATTTTTCTACCTCCAAAAATCTCACTGGGCTACAGCCCATTGTAGCCCTTGTGATAGTTCCGCCTGTGCTTATTTTGATGAATTTTATCTAAGGCAGTGTGCATTTAATACATGAGTAATTTTGAGACGAACAATTTCAGGATAAAAAGAAAAGGACAATGCAAGGGTGCACATCCTATTAGCGGATCCGCTATCCTTAAATTGGTGTCCCCTTCATTTCCCCACTCTAATTTGCTGACACGTGTCAACTAACATAACAGGGAGTTAACTCTGTTAACTTTTTATTTCACAATTTAAAAAATTAAAAGAACAAAAAAAGGGCCCAAATAACCCAGCAACCAGCGACTGTTTTCTTCCTTGCAAAACCCAACGAACGTTGTCTTCCTCGCTATACTATTTATTGAAGACAATTTTTTTTTATGAAAAAAAATAGTAAAATCTCCCGGCCATACTATTTTTAAAAGACAAAATTCGAGTACAGCGGTACGGCTATACTATTTACTAAAGGGGCTATACTATATTTTTAAATACATTGTTTTTAAAAGGGGCTATTCCCTTAACAAAAATAAAAAATAAATAAAAAAGGACCCTCCAAGTTGCATTAGTTTGTCCCTTATAAATATTAAAAGGCCTATATGACATTTTCATATAATTTTTATAACATATGTTATTCTTGTTCAATAATATGTGAGAATTGTTTGTATAATATGCGAATTTTGTGAGTCTTACTGAAAATTTTGAAAACAATATGTATATAAAGCATCACAAATACGTACGTACAAGTACAACACGACTATTGTATGTTTGCTTTTAAAAAAACGTGAGACGTGTATAGAACACGAATGTATTTTTGAAAAATACGAACGTACGTACAGACATACATATATATATATACATATATATATATATATCTGTGTGTGTGTGTATATGTCAAATACCATAGCTGCGCGTCTATACTATTTATTAAAGACAATTTTGTAAAAAATAAATACAGTAAAACCTCCTGGCTATACTATTTTTAAAAGAAATTAGACAAAAATCGAATATAGCCGCGCGGCTATACTATTTACTAAAGAATAAATAAAAGCCGTTTCAAAGAATTTGTTTTTCATGAGTATAGCCGTGCGGCTATACTATTTTTAATATAAAAAAGGAAAATCCAGCTATTTGTCGCCACGTGTCAAAATAGTTTTACTTTTTAAATAAATTAAAAAGCACTGAGTATAGCCGTGCAGATGTACTATTTTTTTTAAAAAGGTTGACCTTCTTTCACTATTGCACCACGTATCAAAAAATAAGTATAGCCGCCCGGCTATAATGTTTTTAATAAAAAAAATTCGCTGTATAGCCGCCCGGTACATTGTTTTTAAAAGGGGCTATTCCCTTTAATACCCAAAAAAAAAGAAAAAAAAAAAAGGACCCTCCTAGTTGCATTAGTTTGTCCCTTATAAATATTAAAAGGCCTATATGATATTTTCATATCATTTTTGTAACATATGTTATTCTTATTCAATAATATGTGAGAATTATTTATATAATATGCGAATTTTGTGCGTCTTACTAAAAATTTTGAAAACAAAACGTGTATAAAGCATCACAAATACGTACGTACAAGTACAACGCGACTATTGTATGTTTGCTTTTTAAAAACTGTGAGACGTGTATAGAACACGAATGTTTTTTTGAAAACTATGTACGTACGTACATATATATATATATATATTTGTGTGTGTATATATAAAATACCATAGCCACTCGTCTATACTTCTTATTAAAGACAATTTTGTAAAAAATAAATACAGTAAAACCTCCCGGCTATACTATTTTTAAAAGAAATTAGACAAAAATCAAGTATAGCCGCACGGCTATACTATTTACTAAATAAAAGAAAAATTAGGTTTTAGACATAATTAACTTTATTAATTAGTTTGTAAGATATTGGATATTTTGGTTTTAGTTTTAATACCTAGGAAAAAACTACTATTTTGGATTAACCCAAAGAGAGGCCCAGATTCGTTGGGCCAAGTAAAAAATAACAACTGATAAGACAATTCTACCCTTCTGATAAGACAATTCTACCCTTCTGGTACAATTCTACAATGGCATATGTAGTAATTTTAGGGTTGTTGGATGTCCTTTTGGTAAAATTAGGTGGCTTTGGTTTTATATTAATTAAGCAAAATTAATTATCTTTCTTCCAAATTAGTTAAGTTTTTTATGGGTTAAAACTAAAGAGCCCAAGAATAAATCAAAGCCATTGAAAAGAATTTATTTTTTAAATGAGTATAGCCGTGCGGCTATACTATTTTAAATATAAAAAATAGGAAACCCCAACTATTTGTCGCCACGTGTCAAAACAGTTTTACTTTTTAAATCAATTAAAAAAGCACGGAGTATAGCCGTGCGGCTGTACTATTTTTTTTTTAAAAGGTTGACTTTATTTCGCTATTGCGCCACGTGTCAAAAAAATAAGTATAGCCGCTCGGCTATACTTTTTTAATAAAAAGATCGGCTGTACGTTTTAAAGACATTGTGTTTAAAAGGGGCTATTCCCTTTAATACCAAAAAAAAAAAAAAAGGACCCTCCTAGTTGGATTAGTTTGTCCCTTATAAATATTAAAAGGCCTATATGATATTTTCATATCATTTTTGTAACATATGTTATTCTTATTCAATAATATGTGAGAATTATTTATATAATATGCGAATTTTGTATGTTTGCTTTTTTAAAACCGTGAGACGTGTATAGAACACGAATGTTTTTTTTGAAAAATATGTATGTACGTACATATATATATATATATATATATCTGTGTGTGTGTGTGTGTATATGTAAAATACCACAGCCACTAGTCTATACTTTTTATTAAAGACAATTTTGTAAAAAATAAATTCAGTAAAACCATCCGGCTATACTATTTTTAAAAGAAATTAGACAAAAATCAAGTATAGCTGCACGACTATACTATTGACTAAAGAACAAATAAAAGCCGTTCAAAAGAATTTTTTTTAAAATGAGTATAGCCGTGCGGCTATACTATAGGAAACCACAGCTATTTGTCGCCACGTGTCAAAACAGTTTTACTTTTTAACTAAATTGGAAAGCACAGAGTATAGCCGTGCGGCTGTACTATTTTTTTTTGAAAAAGCTTGACCAGCTTTCGCTATTGCGCCACGTGTCAAAAAAAGTATAGCCGCGTGGCTATACTGTTTAATAAAAAATTCGCAGTATAGCCACCCGGCTATACGTTTTAAATGCATTGTTTTTAAAAGGGGCTATTCCCTTTAATACCAAAAAAAAAAAGGACCCTCCTAGTTGCATTAGTTTGTCCCTTATAAAAATTAAAAGGCCTATATGATATTTTCATATCATTTTTGTAACATATGTTATTCTTATTCAATAATATGTGAGAATTATTTATGCAATATGAGAATTTTGTGCGTCTTACTGAAAATTTTGAAAACAAAACGTGTATAAAGCATCACAAATACGTACGTACAAGTACAACGCGACTATTGTGTGTTTGCTTTTTTAAAAACCGTGAGACGTGTATAGAGCACGAATGTTTTTTTTGAAAAACATGTGTAATAACCCAAACCAAAAATTCATAATTAAGGAATATTTTATTTTGCGAAAAGACAATTTTGCCCTCTGAATATTTTATTAAGAAAAATGTAACTCTTTGATCGAGAAAGAATTTGACAATTTCACTTACACCGTTGCGTAGAGCACGGTGAAATGAGTTCATAGACACGTAGTGGGCCCGAATCGGAGTTGTAACGAGAGAGTTATGGTCAAAAGAGTCTCAGTGGCACAACCGTAAATATTTTGAAGTTGGATTTATAAAAACCAGCTCAGCCTTCTCTCTCCTCGCGCCGACCTCCCTCCCTTTCCGCGTCCGTCCCTTCTCTCCTTCATATCTCCGGCCACCGACCACGGCTGTGGACGGGGCCGGTACCAAAATGACCGGGAAGACACCCTCTTCCTTCCCCGACCGTTCTCCGCCGCGATGTGACCTGCGCTGGCCGGAAATCGAGCCGGAATCGACGGTGCTCACCGGAACTTCAAGTCACTCGTTCTCCCTCAATTATTCTCCAAATGTGTCGAGTAAGGTATGGATTCCTACCTATTTTCCATGCTCTAGCTGATGGTTAGATGGGTTTGCATCAATTTTGACCGTAGATAACCCAGTTTTCGAATTGAAGTTTCAGCCAATTTTCGGCCTCCGTTTTCGGCCACTTTCGACCACTTTTTGGGGTAAGTCCAAGAACAAAAGTGGCTCCAAATATGGTGTTTTACCTAGGGTAGGAGTTTGGAGCCGTGGTTTGAAGTTTTTCCGGCGAGGCGAAATCGCTTTAGACACCCATCACTGCCGGCGCGTGCTGGGTAGCGTGGGTGAGGGTAGTGCAGTGGCACTGTGTCTTTTTGCGATCCTTATGTTGTTACGAGCGCGTAGGATTTTACGGATCTCAATTTGGATACCGTTTGAGCTCCGAATGAATTTTTCATATTGTGCGATTTCCAGGTTCAATACTGCTGAACCGTTGGATCGCGCTCAATTTCAGATATGTTGTTCCAGATAATTTCAGAATCGTGTAGGATTCGACGGATTGTGAATCGGAGTCCCGGATACTCCGAAATCGCTAACCCTGGGGCTAGGGTTTGGGAATTTTATGATTTCACGATCGAGGTCAATCCGATCATCAGTTTCAGACCAAACTTGCAGGACATGGTTCCTTAAACATGAGGAACTTAAAGGAACTCTCAGATTGGTCATTGGAGGTCCTGGACCCACGGGTTTCCATATCGACCAATATGGAAGTTTATCGCTTAATGAAATCTCAAGTCTTTTCAGATGATTTTAAACATTTGAAATGCCTAAGTGGGCAGAAAACTGACTTTAAAGTTAGTGCACACAGTTTTAGAGTCGGGGGTCAGGGTTTGATTTAAAAACTTATACCGAGCAGTTTTATTAATTAAATATTCCTGATGGTTTACCCAGGCATCCGGGACCAGGCAGACCTGCAGAAGAGACCTACAAGAGGTCTAACTAGCTCGGACCAGGAGTGAGTGGGCTTTTCTTTTATAAATGATTTTTATAAATGAATTTCATTATTTGATCTTGAATGAGTTTAATTGATTGTGAATTTTCCTAGTATGGTTTGTGAAGCCAAATGTCTTTATCTTTGTATTGCCTAGTTAACTATGCTAAAGAATTATAGAGAGCAGAGTTTGAGATTTATATCAGATGAAGTGGCAATATAGTTTCAGATTTAACAGAAATTTAGTTATTCATCAGATCTTTCAGGAATACTATAATAATAATATATGATATTTTCTCAGAGTTCTTGATTTAATAAAAATTCAGTTCTTCAGCAGATTTTCCAGAAATGTTATATATTTTAAAACCACCATGTACCCAATTATGGTTATTACCCTCAGTTATGCCGATGTCTACGGACATCCAGTTTATTCTCAGTTTTGTCAGTGCACTTGACATTTGCCTCACGAGTTTCGGGGACGCTCGGACCGTGAGTGCCAGGATTTGCAGCTCGATTTGACTTGGTGTCACCGAGGTCTGCCAGAATTTGCAGCTCGGTTTGACTTGGTGTCGCTGAGGTCTGCCAAGATTTGCGAATCAGGCTGACTACGGTCCCCTGAATCTTGCCAGTGCGGCTCGAGTTGACTGTGTGTCGCCGAGACCTGCCAGGGGAATTAACGGAATTACAGGGGTACATCCGAGTGGTAGTTTTATATAATTGCAGTGGTGTTATACAAGGTTTGAGTATAGTGCTTTTATGCAAATTTGATTTCAGTGTTTTTATGTAAACTTTGATTTCAGTGCTTGCATGTGAGATTTATTGAGCTTGAATATGATTTACATAGAATGCCTTAAGTTTAGTATGCTTTAATTGCAGAGTACGTATTCAGTTTTATTTAACTATTTCTACATTGGGGGTTAGTATATTTTTAGATATTTTATGAACCCTTATTTTTTTTGTCCACTCACATTTTCAAATGTTTTGCGCCCCCAGGCTGTAGCTTGCACAGGAAAACCACCACCGGGCCATCTTGCCTTCCGCACCATGTCGTTACAAGTGTAGGTTGTAAAAAGATTGACTTCTCTGTATACTATTAGAACTGCTCTGCTATTTGCCCTAGATGGAGAATTGAACTGAGTATTGTATTCTTAAGTATGCTGGCTGTTGGTTGTATGGATATTAGTGCTCGTTTTGACCGGTGTAAGTTTTGGGATTGAACGAAATATAGGGGAGACTCTGCCGAATTTTCGGTAGGAGTCAAGGTTAAAATTTCAAGTAGAAGGGCAAATAGGTCATTTGTGCCCGACATTCGCCAAGTGTCGGACACGCACAGGTTCGACTCGAATTCCAAAGCGAAATTTGGTTCAGGTCCTGTCAACATGTATGTACGTACATATATATATATATATATATATCTGTTTGTGTATATGTAAAATACCATAGCCACTCGTCTATACTTTTTATTAAAGACAATTTTGTAAAAAATAAATATAGTAAAACCTCCCGGCTATACTATTTTTAAAAGAAATTAGACAAACATCAAGTATAGCCACACGGCTATACTATTTACTAAAGAATAAATAAAAGCCGTGGAAAAGAATTTTTTTTAAAATGAGTATAGCCGTGCGGCTATACTATTTTAAATATAAAAAATAGGAAACCCCAACTATTTGCCGCCACGTGTCAAAACAGTTTTACTTTTTAAATAAATTAAAAAGCACGGAGTATAGCCGTGCGGCTGTACTATTTTTTTTTTAAAAGGTTGACTTTATTTCGCTATTGCGCCACGTGTCAAAAAAATAAGTATAGCCGCTCGGCTATACTTTTTTAATAAAAAGATCGGCTGTACGTTTTAAAGACATTGTGTTTAAAAGGGGCTATTCCCTTTAATACCAAAAAAAAAAAAAAAGGACCCTCCTAGTTGGATTAGTTTGTCCCTTATAAATATTAAAAGGCCTATATGATATTTTCATATCATTTTTGTAACATATGTTATTCTTATTCAATAATATGTGAGAATTATTTATATAATATGAGAATTTTGTGTGTCTTACTGAAATTTTTTAAAAGAAAACGTGTATAAAGCATCAAAAATACGTACGTACAAGTACAACGCGACTATTGTATGTTTGCTTTTTTAAAACCGTGAGACGTGTATAGAACACGAATATTTTTTTGAAAAATATGTACGTACGTACATATATATATATATTTGTGAGTGTACATGTCAAATACCATAGCCACTCATATATACTTTTTAATAAAGGCAATTTTATAAAAAAATAAATACAGTAAAACCTCCCGGCTATACTATTTTTAAAAGAAATTAGACAAAAATCAAGTATAGCCGCACGGCTATACTATTTACTAAAGAATAAATAAAAGCCGTTCAAAAGAATTTTTTTCAAAATGAGTATAGCCGTGCGGCAATACTATTTTTAAAATAAAAAATAGGAAACCACAGCTATTTGTCGCCACGTGTCAAAACAGTTTTACTTTTTAAATAAATTGGAAAGCACAGAGTATAGCCGTGCGGCTGTACTATTTTTTTTAAAAAGCTTGACCAGCTTTCGCTATTGCGCCACGTGTCAAAAAAAGTATAGCTGCGTGGCTATATTGTTTAATAAAAAAATTCGCAGTATAGCCGCCCGGCTATACGTTTTAAATGCATTGTTTTTAAAAGGGGCTATTCCCTTTAATACCAAAAAAAAAAAAAAAAAAAGGACCCCCCTAGTTGCATTAGTTTGTCCCTTATAAATATTAAAAGGCCTATATGATATTTTCATATCATTTTTGTAACATATGTTATTCTTATTCAATAATATGTGAGAATTATTTATATAATATGAGAATTTTGTGCGTCTTACTGAAAATTTTGAAAACAAAACGTATATAAAGCATCACAAATACGTACGTACAAGTACAACGCGACTATTGTATGTTTGCTTTTTTAAAAACCGTGAGACGTGCATAGAACACGAATGTTTTTTTGAAAAACGTGTACGTACGTACATATATATATATATATCTGTGTGTGTGTATATGTAAAATACCATAGCCACTCGTCTATACTTTTTAATAAAGACAATTTTATAAAAAATAAATACAGTAAAACCTCCCGGCTATACTATTTTTAAAAGAAACTAGACAAAAATCAAGTATAGCCGCACGGCTATACTATATACTAAAGAATAAATAAAAGCCGTTGAAACGAATGTTTTTAAAAATGAGTATAGCCGTGCGGCAATACTATTTTTAATATAAAAATAGGAAACCCAACTATTTGTCGCCACGTGTCAAAAAAGTTTTACTTTTTAAATAAATTAAAAAGCACGGAGTATAGCCGTGCGGCTGTACTATTTTTTTTTAAAAGGTTGACCTGCTTTCGCCATTGTGCCACGTGTCAAAAATAAGTATAGCCGCCGGCTATACGTTTTAATAAAAAAATTCGCAGTATAGCCGCGTGGCTATACTTGTTAAATGCATTGTTGTTAAAAGGGGCTATTCCCTTTAATACCAAAAAAAAAAAAAAATTTAAAAAAAAAAGGACCCTCCAAGTTGCATTAGTTTGTCCCTTATAAATATTAAAAGGCCTATATGATATTTTCATATCATTTTTGTAACATATGTTATTCTTATTCAATAATATGTGAGAATTATTTATATAATATGCGAATTTTGTGCGTCTTACTGAAATTGTTTAAAACAAAACGTGTATAAAGCATCACAAATACGTACGTACAAGTACAACACGACTATTGTATGTTTGCTTTTTAAAAACCGTGAGACGTGTATAGAACACTAATGTTTTTTTTGAAAAATATGTACGTACCTACATATATATATATATATCTCTGTGTGTGTATATGTAAAATACCACAGCCACTCGTCTATACTTTTTAATAAATACAATTTTGTAAAAAATAAATACAGTAAAACCTCCAGGCTATACTATTTTTAAAAGAAATTAGACAAAAATCAAGTATAGCCGCACGGCTATACTATTTACTAAAGAATAACTAAGAGCCGTTGAAAAGAATTTTTTTTAAAATGAGTATAGCCGTGCGGCTATACTATGTTTAATATAAAAAATAGGAAAACCCAACTATTTGTCGCCACGTGTCAAAACAGTTTTACTTTTTAAATAAATTAAAAAAGCACGGTGTATAGCCGTGCGGCTGTACTATTTTTTTTTAAAAAGGTTGACATGTTTTCGCTAATGCGCGACGTGACAAAAATAAGTATAGCCGCGCGGCTATACTGTTTAATAAAAAAATTCGCAGTATAGCCGCCCGGCTATACATTTTTAAATGCATTGTTTTTAAAAGGGGCTATTCCCTTTAATACCCAAAAAAAAAAAAAAAAAAAAAAGGACCCTCCTATTTGCATTAGTTTGTCCCTTATAAATATTAAAAGGCCTATATGATATTTTCATATCATTTTTGTAGCATATGTTATTCTTATTCAATAATATGTGAGAATTATTTATATAATATGCGAATTTTGTGCGTCTTACTGAAAATTTTGAAAACAAAACGTGTATAAAGCATCACAAATACGTACGTACAAGTACAACGCAACTATTGTATGTTTGCTTTTTAAAAACCGTGAGACGTGTATAGAACACGAATGTTTTTTTTGAAAAATATGTACGTATGTACATATATATATATCTGTGTGTGTGTGTGTATATGTAAAATACCATAGCCACTCGTCTATACTTTTTATTAAAGACAATTTTGTAAAAGATAAATACAGTAAAACCTCCCGGCTATACTATTTTTAAAAGAAATTAGACAAACATCAAGTATAGCCGCACGGCTATACTATTTACTAAAGAATAAATAAAAGCCGTTGAAAAGAATTTTTTTTAAAATGAGTATAGCCGTGCGCCTATACTATTTTTAATATAAAAAATAGGAAACCCCAACTATTTGTCGCCACGTGTCAAAACAGTTTTACTTTTTAAATAAATTAAAAAGCACGGAGTATAGCCGTGCGGCTGTACTATTTTTTTAAAAAAAGGTTGACCTGCTTTCGCTATTGCGCCACGTGTCAAAAATAAGTATAGCCGCCCGGCTATATTGTTTTAATGAAAAAATTCGCAGTATAGCCGCGCGGCTATACTGTTTAAATGCATTCTTTTTAAAAGGGGCTATTCCCTTTAATACCCAAAAAAAAAAGTACCCTCCTAGTTGCATTGGTTTGTCCCTTATAAATATTAAATGGCCTATATGATATTTTCATATCATTTTTGTAACATATGTTATTCTTATTCAATAATATGTGAGAATTATTTATATAATAGGCGAATTTTGTGCGTCTTACTGAAAATTTTGAAAACAAAACGTGTATAAAGCATCACAAATACGTACGTACAAGTACAATGGGACTATTGTATGTTTGTTTTTAAAAAACCGTGAGATGTGTATAGAACACGAATGTTTTTTTTGAAAAATATGTACATATATATGTAAATCACAGAGCCCAAGAGCCCCAAGGCCCAAGGCCCATCTTTTGGTTAATTAAATATAACCATTAGCCCAACTAATTAGGCATTTAACCGAATGTTATATCCACGGGCTACTCAATTGGGCCACTTGCATAGTTGCCAATACAAATTATTCTATTTCCAAGAGTAAGTCTTATAAAGACCTCCAAGGAACTTTAGTGTTCCAATGTGGGAGCTCAAACATGTTTGCAAAACGTTGGAAAACCAAGAAAACTATTATGTTTCCGCACACATTATTTGTCATAGAGAATTGCATGTTGAATTGGTGTGTTCTTGATAATTGCTTCACTTTTGAAACAACACTTTACATGAAGAATACTATCACCTCTCTTACTACTATACTCATACTTTCCAAGTACTAGCAGTCTTTCCATTAACTGTAATCTAAGACCATACTTGTTCTAAAGAGTCTTTTTTAATTTTGGGATCAGATAATGTGTCTGATCTCTAAATGAACATTTTGTGGATCTTATTAGTTAATGAAGAGGACAATCTATAGCTCTAGCTGTATAAATAGGCACTCTCTGATATGTCATTGTAATACTCTTAACTTAAGTGATGTGAGAGTGCCAATCATCTTAAAAGTCATACACAAGTTAACTTACTTTTCCTGTAATGTGCAGGAAGGATGCAAGGGCATACTTTATATGGTGCTTCATGCGCGTGTTGTCCTAGACTTGTGTGAACAGCTTGAACAGGAGATAGGTTTTGAACAGGTTGAAGAGGACTTTGACTCATTTAGAGGTAAATGGGTTTTTGAGCAGCTAGGAAGTCATCACACACTATTAAAGTACTCTGTGGAATCGAAAATGCGCAAAGATACTTTTCTTTCTGAAGCCATCATGGAAGAGGTTTGTGTTATTTGTGCAATCATTAACCATCTCTTTCTATATTAGGAGGGAGGAGAATTGGGTTTTGCAAGCGTTTAAGAGTTGATGGTGGAGAAGATGTAGAGATTATGAGGGAGGAGAGTGGGTATGACTGGGTTTTGCAAGGAAGACGACGCTTGCTGCCTGCAATTGGAGAAGAAGAGAAGACTCTCACGGAGAAGACGACGCTCGCTGGGTTTAGCAAGGAAGACGACGTTCGCTGGGTTTTGCAAGGAAAACGACGCTCGCTGGCTGTTAGGTTATTTGGGTAGTTTTTAATTTTTTAATTTTTAAAATTGTCAAATAAAAAAGTTAACGGAGTTAACTCCCTGTTATTTTAGTTGACACATGTTAGCAAATTAGAGAGGGGACACCAATTTGGGGACAACGGATCCGCTCCCGCACATCCTTGTACTGCTATTAGGATGACTCACTTTACAATATTTGTCCTTTGTATAAATTTCTATTGCCTTTTTCTCAAAATCACAATGTCAAGATCATTTATGTGAATAAATCAATCAAATTAGAGACCGTGTAATCATTTATATATATATATATATATATATCATCTAAATAGATGGTTCATCATGAAGACCTTAATTGTTACCAAAATTGTCGAGCAATACATATGGATTGCTAAATTATCTCAATTTGATTGATTTTTTTTTTTTTGGTTAAATAAAATCTTTATATTGTGATCTAAGAAATGAACACTTCCAATTATAACTCGCTTGACATGGTGTGCACCCCTTGGAGATTATTAAGCATTGTTCAAAAGAAAAATATTATAACTAATAATTATAAAAGTGTACTTAGCCAAAATCCTAGAATGGGCGTGAGTGTTTAGGGCAGCATACTATTGTTGAGCCCATATGAACTTGTTAAATAATAATGCTCAAACCTATCGTGAGCATAATTTTATTGCTGATGCTTTGTCTGCTAGGAGCATTGGTTTTGGTCCTGGAATTCATCCTTATGAGACGGTTTCTAACTTTCTGAAGGATATTTTGTATGCTGATCAGGGGCGTGTTTAGCCTATGGCAGGCTGGACTCATGCCCGGCCAAATTTTTGATAAAAATTTCTTACCTACACTACGTATATCCCTCACTTAAATTAAGCATATACAAATCTTTTTTCTTTCTTTTCCTTCCCTCTTCTCTCTCTCTCTCTCTCTCTCTCTCTCTCTCTCTCTCTCTCCCTTTTTTTTTTTCTTTTCCTTCTCACATTTCTCCTTTCTCTTTTTTTTTTTTCTCGTTCTTTTCCTTCTCTCTTTTTGTTAAAAAAAATATTACCTACACTACTTATGGTTATTAATTTTTTTTGTCTCACACAAACCCCAAGCCCGCCTATAATTATTTTTTGTCTCGCACAAAGACAAATGTCTCAGAAATTTTAGAAATTAGTTTTTGTATTTGTAGATATAGATGTATTTGAGGGTAAGGCTCATTACGTCCCCCTCACTATGTATATCTTTTTATATTTATTAATGAAATTCACTCCTACCGTCAAGTTTATTATATTAGTTTTGCTTGGTCAACTTTCGAATTATGAAACTGTCACTAATGCTGATGCCATGGGTGTGTCTAGGCATCATTTTGTCACTACTTAGGTGTTGCTGTACTGGGCTTTTAGCCCACCTTGTTAAAAAAAAAAAATAATAATACTCAAACCTAAGATTAAAAGGCTTCAAACTGAGTTTGTGCAATATTAAGACACTTTAAACTGTGAATCGTCATAACATTTTAGTAGTATGTGTGAGAAACTCTCTCTATCTTGTAGTCTAGACAATCGCTTACTTTCAAAAAATAATTATCGTCATTTATTCATCATTTGACAACGTCATGCATGTCCCTCAAGCTCTCAGAAGTGTCATACCATTTGTCGATATGGAGAATATGGTTGGATGGTTAGTCCTTTGGAAAGCTTCCACAGGCATTATATTTGAAAATTTCAAGGTGGTGTGTAATGTGCAAGGGGTCCCACTAGCACTATATATAGCGTTATCTCTTGACCAATATTTTTGTGCTTTATCCCAATAATAATGATGGTGAGCCAGAGATTTAGATTATTTAAGCCAACTTGATATGTTAAACTTTAACTTGCATCTGGCTGGACAGAGTCTTATAGCACTTGTTTGTGCCTACGTTTTGAGAGAATTAAATAAATAGTAATTAAAGAAGTGTTTCTAGTTGGCATAAAATTATTACGGTGAAATTATAGAATACTACGATAAATTTTCTTGTTAAAATCAAACCAAGAAAAAATTCATCAAAATAGTGAAAGATTATGAGCAAATTGAACAAGTAAAAGGGTAGAACAAAGACGTAGGCTACCCGCACGCAACCATTAAATGGAGGGACCATAAGTAGAACTATATGAAACTTTTCTTAGGAAATCTATGAACTACAAATATTTATTAAAGCTTGAAGGGTCAAGGTCCCAGAACGATGGCTTTGCCCTCTGCCCTCTGCCCTCTTCTCTCTGCCCGCGGTCCCCTGCCCCCTAGGTGCTTGGTACCTACCTTTTCTTCTTCTTCTTCTCGTTATTTACTTTATTATATATATATTTTATGATGAGGAATATTGACTTATGAAGAGAAAACCAAGAATTTTTCATTTTCATTTTTACAACTAGTGCATGAAAAGTGCACGGCCCGATGCAAACCTAACCCCATCAAAAATTTGATTCCAAAATATTACGAACTTTAAAGTTTTCTTCAACCAAAAAACTTACAAGTTCTCTCGCTTATGATAGAATCAATTGTATTTTTTTTAAATATAAAAAAACCTTAGAATAAAGGATGAGTATATGACTTTTAGAATTATAATAAAGGAAGAGTTTTCTTTTGTCATAAAAAACGAAAGGGCTTGCGAGTGGAATATAGCACTTGGTTGAATTTTTCCACCATTATTTGTGTGGGTAGAAGTTTGAAACTTTTAGATACTCTTTGAATATTCGTGTAAATCTCAATCCCCAAATCGCTTCCATTCCAAAGAAGAAGAAAAAAATGAAAGGGCTTTGAGCTCTATAATATAGTTTCTACAACCAGGTATCAAGGTAAATCCCAATACCCTCTTCTTATTCAAATTCCATATATAATAATACCCAGTTGTGAAAAAACTAGCAAATTAAAAAGAAAAATAATATTATGACACAGAGAGTGCAGCTGAAGAAGAAATATCATATCATAAACCTTAAAGTTTCAACATAGCATCATTAGCTAGGAAAAATGATAAGTTAGGATCATTTTATTATATTCATAGCATATGATATGATAGTGATATTTATTTTATGTATACAAAATATTGGAGAAAATTCAGAGAAATTGAGTTTGAGTGAAAAACAAAACCACAAACCTCCAAAACACCCCCTCCCCCCTTCAAATTCATTGACTTTTACTCATTTGCCCATCACTTCCAATATTTCAAAATCATCTCCTCTAGCCTTTTTCCTTCATCCCTCTCTCTCTCTCTCTCTCTCTCTCTCTGGGATATGCATATTTACAATAGGAATAACATTTACATATAAAAGCGTCAAACGCACCGTATCAAGCAGAGATCATGACCATGGACCGACCGCAACCGAGCTCAGACTCCCCCACCCGAGAGCCGAAATCCCCTCTGGTGCTGTCCATCGAATGCCTCAAAGGCAGCTCGAAAGCCGACGAGTGGACTGGAGACATGCTCCAGACCGCAGACATCGTCGAGGAGCTCCGCATCGGCAGCTCAGTCACCGTTAAGTCGCCGTTTAAGAACGGAAAGAGCGGCGTCCAGAAGATCCTCCACGCCTCCTTTAAAGCCAAGGACACTTCTATCCTCGTCAAAGTCCGACGCGGCCGAGACGAGTTCGCTGAGTTGCAGGCGTGCATCGTCCCGAACGACTCTGCCGGTCGGAGCAAGCAGTACATGCTCAGGTCCATTGCCGACCCCAATTATACCGTCGGCTTCTGCGATCGCACGGAGGCCGACTGCTTCGAGCTCCAAGGTACCATTACCCATCATCACATTGAGTTTTGCGTTGACTAACTATTACTTTGCTTTTTCCTTTTTGTAATTCATGTGAAAAACAATTATACTAGGCAAGAGATAATTTTTGATCAAGTAGTGTGTCGGTTTTACCACTCTAGTCCCGTAGTTTTAATTTTGTAAATTTAGATTTAAAATTCCTCATAATTCAATGATATGTTGTAAATTTTGTCAAATTCCTTCTAATTTTGTACAAAATTTCATTCCAAAACAACCTTCTACATAATGCATATTATATAAGAGAGTTGAATAGAAATTTGAATGTGCGGGCAATAACAAATAGTGACATTTTGCCTTTATATTTTGTTATTGCTGTGGTGGTAATTATCTATTTATTAATTGGGCCACTTGGTGATATTTTTTTGGGCATGCGTTTCGTTGTATGAAAGCAAAACCACCTTTAGAGGCAGCACACAACAACTTCTCCACGTGGAGACTCGTGACTTTTCTCTTCGTGGAAAATTAGAAACTGACATGACCTAATTTGGTGCTACACACACAGCTTTTAATTTAATTAATTCACTTCGGCCAACTTCCATTCACATCATCACAATAGTTTGGATATTGGACTAATGTTGTCCATGTGCATTACATTCCCACTAGGAAGAGATGAATGATGTGATGATGGTGATATGAATAAAATTATGTCCCATCAATTAATAGTTCAATTCAACTTTTATTGTTTAGTTAAATAATAGTAGTACTGTTCCATGATCACTTCAAAAAAAAAAGTGTGAAATAGATGATGGGGATGATGATGAGTTGAATGCATGCATGGTGCATGTGTGTTTGATACATGTGCAGCTTCAAGGAACTCGAGGATGGTGAGTGCACTGACAAGAGGTAGGCTTCAAGATGGGTATGTTTCATATCCATGGGAAAGGAGAATGCAGGAGATGCTAGCAGTTCCCCATTCTAGTTGCTTTCTATCTGTCCTCTTCCTTCCAAAGGCTTCAGATCGATCTGCTTCTCGCTACAACGACTTGGAGGACACGCTTGCTAGGGCTAATGTCTGGCTCATCGCCTCCCAGGCCTCCGGCGTCCCTGTCGTCTTCATGAACATCCAGACTGAGTCCCTCCTTACAAAGGTATTTTAATGAAGATCTTTGATTATGTGGCACAAGTAGGGCTATTTTAACTTTTATAGGTGTTTCAAAATTAAAGTTCCAGTTTGAGTTGAAAAGTGTGTGTAATAGATGTGTGTGTTTTTGGTTTTGTTGCATTGCATTTATGGCAGATTTCTGGAGAGACAGCTTCTTCCACTGTAAATGCAGGGTCATTATCTGACTTAGCTGATCTTGCAAGCGCAAGCTTATATGGTTTTGAAGATTACCATGGGGTTGACATTGGTGTAGTCCGAGCCGTTCGACTTTGGTATGCTCCTCTTGGGGGTGAAATCCCTGTTGAGGTCAAATTACAAGAAGGTGATTTTAAGCTTGGCTTCGCCATTAGCCGCACAGAAGAGGTAAACATATATTTACATTAATTAACTTTCTTGCGGCTTGTTGATCATATTATGTGACAGTTGATGTATCTGTTTAGTTACAACAATTGCGTGTAACAAGTGAATCCTATCTGTCAAATAATATGATCTGACCAATGTGGTAAAAAATGTGATTCCTTTAGGATTACTTGATAAATCGTACCTATTGTCATTGGCAGGGGTTTATATACATTTCATCAGTCGTAGATGGTGACGAAAACACGCCTTCAAGCCGATCGGGGCTGAGCAATTTGTACAAGGAAGCAATGGAGGCATCAAGGCTGCTGGTGGTCTCAAGGGTCTCAAACCAGAAGGTGCTCCCTTGGATGGTTTCTTCAACAGGAGCAGTTCGATGCTTCGACACCATTTCTCTCAGCCAGAAGCTCTCCCTCCACCGGCATGCCAAGGTTCCTATTTCCATGCATGTCTTCATGTGGGATCGAGCCGTCGTTTCTCCAAGTGCAGGCCAAACCAGGTTCAGGAGCAGCGCCTCTCCCCCGCCAATCATCCCATTGCCGCCTGAGGTTCAATTGGCTAGACAACCAAATGAGAACCAAATACAACCTCTTCCACAAGAAGTGTTTGAAGATGAAAGTAGCAGTGAAGGTGTCTCCCAGAGATTATCAGAGGTCAGGCTTGAGAGAGATACAGCTGGAGAATCCTCTTTTAGGTTCCATGATTTTGCACTTTCTAGCAATTGGGTATGATTTTTTTTTTTTTTTTGCTCTTCATTTTGTGATGTGATGTGCTTTTTCCTTATTTTGTTCTCCTTCTCTTTGATTATTGTTAACTTGTTATGCAATAGAGGTCTTGCAAATAGGCACCCCTTAGTTCAATTTAGAGAATAGAAATATACATATTATAGAACAATATCACACAGCAGGATTTCTAAATCATGTATAGCTAGAGAAATGTAAGTCATAATTCTTATCTGAGTGTGTGTACATTTATGAATTATGTGAAAGCAAGTGGAGATCTTTTTTCGATGTGACTGTAACATCATCAACATATATATTGTTAATTACATTGAAGTTATAATGTATGTTTTAAATATTTTCTTTTGATTTACAGCCCATTGTGAACCATAATAAAAATCAATTGGAACGAATCTCCATTGTCTTGGGTTTAATAATAATCGAGATTTTAGATACATAATTTATTATGATTTTTTCTTTTTCATTTTTCTGGGCCAATTTATTGGAAGAAATTTCAAGGGGCTGTTTTAAGAGTAGAATGGCCTGCTGTTGATATTGGAGGCACTAAGCCCAAAAACAAACAGCCCATGCTTTAACCATCTTTAATAAAAAAGGGTAAAGCACGCTCCCATTGGCTGGTTCTTAGTGTTACGGATCGAGGAACCATGGCCCTCGATTTGAATACTTATCAACGGCTCAGATTCCCGCCTCTCCTCCTCCAAAAATTTTCACAGGAAACACAAAATTTCGAAGTTCCCGCGATTCCACTCCCCAAATCAGCAATTAAATACCCCCCCAAAGCTTCCACCATTTCCATCGCATCTAAATCAAGTTTCTCCAATTTTCTCGAGAAACAAACACAGTCAATCAAAATCCTTCAGACCTTCGATTTCGTTTTTTCTCAATGGCTCGTACCAAGCAGACTGCTCGTAAGTCCACCGGAGGGAAGGCCCCTCGCAAGCAGCTGGCAACAAAGGCTGCTCGGAAGTCGGCTCCCGCTACCGGAGGAGTGAAGAAGCCTCATCGTTTCAGGCCAGGGACTGTGGCGCTGAGAGAGATCAGGAAGTACCAGAAGAGCACTGAGCTCTTGATCCGCAAGCTTCCGTTCCAGAGGCTTGTGAGAGAGATTGCTCAGGACTTCAAGACCGATCTCCGGTTCCAGAGCAGCGCCGTGGCGGCGCTGCAAGAGGCGGCGGAGGCCTACTTGGTAGGTCTCTTTGAGGACACCAATCTCTGCGCCATTCATGCCAAGAGGGTCACCATTATGCCCAAGGACATCCAGCTTGCTCGTAGAATTAGGGGGGAGAGGGCTTAGAAATCCGAAATCTAGGGTTTTGGAATTAACAGTATGTAGTAGATTCTTCATGCTTTTTGATGGGATTTGGAAGTGGATATGTAAAGTTTGAATCTTGAAGGTTGAATGGTAAATCTTTGCTTGCTAATTGAATTCCATGCTTAAATTGACTAGTTTATATTTGAAGACTGAATTGGTTTTGTTGAAATATTTTAATATTCAACCTTCTTCTAGACATGAATTATTTTAATATTTCAAAATAAATGTCCAACACGTGCCTAGACTTTTGACACTGCAAGATGAAGTCTTTTTGCTTGATCTTAGCTTCAGACTTGTTTAAATAACTTGCCTTGATTGACCCATTTTGTTATTCAATCCATTCAAGTTTTTTATGTTGATTTGAATAAAGTGAAAATGCAGAAATTTACTGCAATTTCAGTAAATATATATGTATTTACCTGAAAATTAATGCCAATGAATGAACACAAAGGAATGTACCCGAAAACACTGAGACTGCCTGCCTCACCAAGTTGATGGATGCTCTAACAGGCATACAATACAAGCACCTACTGTATTGAACTTGTAAATGAGGATGGGTCTGGGGGAATTGATACTTCCACGGTTCCTTCGAGCATCATCGTCAGTTTCTTTGCCGTGGGTCGCAGTGACGGATCCTCCTGAATGCACCACATTGCGATCATCACATACTTCTCCAACTTTTTGATGTCATCCATTGCCTCATCATCATTCTGTAATAGCAGATGCACTTTCTTTTGCTCATAGCAATCGTATGCCCAATCAGCTAGAACCATTTGATCTTCATCCTCTGCCTCTTCTTGAAAATTCCTCCTGCAGCAAATAATCTCCAGCAACATAATGCCATAGCTATAAACATCTACCTTCCCTGTGATTGGCATGTTTTTAAACCATTCAGGGGCCAGATAGCCTCTAGTTCCCCTCATTCCGGTGGTAGTGTGAGTCTGGTCCATTTTCAAAAGCTTGGCCAATCCAAAGTCTGAAATTCTTGCAGTGAAAGAGTCGTCTAGAAGAATGTTTTGAGGCTTAATGTCACAATGTATGATTTGGCTGTTGCACTCCTCATGCAAATACAAGAGCCCTCTTGCAATTCCTAAGGCGATTTCCCTTCTTTGATACCAGTTTGGCCTTGACTCTCCAAAGAGGAAGCCAGCTAGAGAGCCGTTGCTCATAAACTCATATACAAGCATTCGGTGCTCCCCTTCGTTGCAGTATCCTAGTAGCTGGACTAAATTTCTATGGTTCGTTCTGCTAATTGCGCTCATTTCAGCTTTGAATTCCCACTCACTTTCTTTAACCATACTATCTAATCTTTTGACAGCAACAAATTTCCCCATATCAGCCCCTAAAACTCCTTTGAAAACTGTTGCAAAACCACCATGGCCTAGTTCTTCCTTGAATCCATTGGTAGCTTCTTCTAGCTCTTCATAAGTGAAATATTTCAAATTCATGACGAGATAAGGTTGACTCACCTTTGCTTTTCTGTAATAGATGCGTGAAACAACCAAATAGATTGTTAGCAGTAAAAGGAAGTTTAGAAACCCTGAGCTACTCAGGAGCACCGATCCAACTACGATCAGAGTTGAATTGTCTTTCTTTTTCGAATATCCTCCACCAGGTCCCATGGTTGAATTTTCCTTCCTTATTTTGACTAGACCTGTTACACCATTAATGGGGTCCCGTTCAAAAGGGGGCTTCCCTTCAGCCAACACTGGCCATTTCTGAAATTAGCAACAGCACAGAAACAATCAGCTAGGCAAGCCTGCCTGCACCAATCCTCAGTTACAACTTCAAACTTCTCATATTCAGACTTAGGCCAATCTGTGTTTTGCATCTCTTGGAAATAAAAATGATCTGTCTCTGGTGAGGCAGCATCACAACTTTGTGAAATGAAGTTCTTTTTGCATCCTTTCAACACATCATCTGGATTAATGAAGCTATAACCAGGCGGGCACCGGCAAATTGTTCCCTGGTCATGTCTACATATACTGTTGTAACCACATGCACCGCCGCCTTTCTCTTGCAAAATTGTCATGCAGATATTTGGAGGTATGAAGGACAAACTGGTCCAAGCCTTGAGCCACCCAGCAGCACTTGAGCCAGTGCTTTTAGGATAGACATAGTGCCTCAAAACTCCATCATAGTCAAGAGTTGCTCTCTGGTAAAAATCTTGGGTTGAAACTGTGCTGTTTGATATCATATGAAGTATGCTTCTGTTCCTGGCAGTAAGGTAAATAGAGCCAGACAGGTTGAAGATGACCTGATAACCACTACCTGCAGTGTCGGTTGACCAATAGATAGTATTCGCAGAATCCAATGGGAAGTGTGTTGTATAAAGCAAGAGGTCTCCATCCGGTTGTAGTGCAAAACGGAATCTTCCTTTTGAGTAATTTGTTGCTGTGTAGCGGGCAAAGAGTGTGCTTGTTTGATTTAGAGTCTGCAAAGGTAGGATTGTATCAGTTGGTTGATCAAAACTCTCCCACAAATTGATTGAACTTCGGTTAGCCAGCACAAAATTTCCAGTGTCCAGCATGGCTGCATAGGAAACTCCGGTACCAGCAAAATCAGCAACCCATATTTGCTTGCCTATTGCAGCATCATTGAGCCTAAACTGTCCATCTGCAGTGAGCTCAACTTTGGATCCTTTTGCCACTAGATTATTACCATTGGCTGACCACACAATAGTTCTTTCTGGTATTTTGTTAAACCAGATGGCAAGTAAGAAGCTGTTTCTACCAATTTCTTGGAAACCGAAAGCAAACTCCCCAGATGGTGAGGCCCAAAAAGAGCTATTGTCTGCAGTGAGGGATGAACCCAAAGGTATGTTCTTGTTAGTTTGAGCAGTGGTTGGAAATGGCAGGTGTAGGAGGAGAAGCAGAAAGCAGAAAGCATATGCTAGTTCAAAAGCCATTATAGTCAGAGGGATATTTCTCTAGGGACAATTCATTTGCACTATATATGAGTCACAATCCATTGGAAGCTTTTATTTACAACTGCAGCTTCTTATTTCTGCTATTATTCAATTCAAGCAGATGTTGACCAGGAATTTTCCATGTCTTATTTCTGCTAAAATGAAAGGAAGTCAATGCTTTCCTGCATTAAATATAAAACATTCTCTAGCTTGGCATCTGGACATTATGTTCAGAAGCAAACCTTCAGATATTTCTATCTCATTCAAATCAGTTTTCTCTTGGCTTTCCCAAGAAACAAACACAGCAGATACCCTTCAAACCCGCAACATGTGTCTTTTTTGGTGCTTAATATATACACACATCTTTATTGGATGCACCAAAAAATTGGTTTGTTCGATGTGTTGACAATCTCGTTTATAGAAACATGATTGCAAACACTCTGTAAACATGGAGGTCAAGGAATTAAATATGGAAGTAGATGGTGTTTTAGTTGAACTGTCTTAGAAAATAAACAGTTGGTGTGGGCGTGGTCATTTGACATTTTTGGATCATTTCACAAGTCTTTTTCAGTGGTTTAAAAACATAATCCTTATCTCCATACAATGTAATTTGCCACTATTTTCTTGTCTGAGGCCTATAATCATGTTCTCAGTTGTATTTTAAAATATTTTAAAGATGTCCAACAAAAAATCCTGCCTTTAGTTTAAGAGGCCACTAAATAGTGACAGGTATATACAGTGAGAAAAATGCTCGACTCCAAGAAGCAAATCCTATGCAAGTAATTGTTTTTTATTACTAAATATATACCCCTATAGAAACAGAAGAAACCGCTTCTGGCTTAGAGAATTCTTCTGGACATCCAGCATGAAGTTGGACCTTAACATTAAGTCTCAAAAATAGATGTCTTCCAAGTTGTAATTTGTTTGGGTTATTATATTATTTCAAGAAATTTGTTTTCTTGGGCATCATCATGGTGGTTATTGTAAAGTTGTGGAAGTGTGAATTATTATGCTTGGATGGTGTAAATGCTTTTCAATATAGCAAATAATTTTACAATTGAAAATTTTTTGATGTCATGTACATAAATATATTACAATGTCAATTAGTAACAGAATTCCATAGCTGTAAGCATCCACCTTCACTGTGGGACAGTTTTTGAACTATTCAGGGGCCACAAAGCCTTTAGCTCCCCTGGTTCTAGTAGTCGTTTGCAAACTATTCAAAAGGCAGTTTGCCTCTTAGGTACTAGTTCGGTCTTGACTCTTCAAAGGGAAAGCGTGCTAAAGCGGCATCGCTCTTAACTCATACAGAATGATGCCCCTCATTGCGGAAATTTAATAATTGAAATCTAGACATTCTTTTCAATAAAATTTGATTTAGCAGTAGTTGGATTTGCAGTTTTTAGTTTAACTACGTTAGTTGAGCTTAGATTCTGTTGGGAAACAAAAATCTAGTGACTGCAGTATACTTGTTCTATGTTATCAGAAGGCAAGCATATTAAACAACTAAAAAAACACAATTCTGTGCTCATTTGTGGTAGGATTTCCAAGTGGTTTGCATGAGAAGCCCTTGCTCTGAACCCATAGTCTTCTCTTTGTTTCTTCAGTCCAGGCAAGTTTTTCCATAGTGGTTCAGTTTAAAAGACAATACTTCTGCAACATAAAATTAACCATTGAAGGCACATATCAGATAGAGATTTACATAATAAGTATGGAGCTGGTGTAATTCATGCATATAGATTGAAGTTATAATGAGCAAGGAGCAGTTCCTTCAAGCAACTCTTTGACATTCTTCATGGTGGAACTTAGCCATACAAAAAATTTCTTAGCAAAGGGTGTTTATATGGAGGATATGAACTCCTCCAGTAAATAGTACTGTCACAAACCAATCAGAAATAGTAAACTCAATACACAACATTATCTTAAACATCTTAAGACAAGGCTTGTCAAGTTCGGTTCACTTTGATGCATACGAAATACATGTACTGAAACATTCCAAATTCTCTAGATAATTGGTATTGCTAATTCCAAAAGTTCATAAACATCATGCTATTCAGGAGCACTCCAATGAGGATCAAAGTTGAGGTATCTTTCTTTTTAAAGTAGAATTGTCTTTCCTCATTTTGATCAGAGCTTTTGTACCAAGACTGAGGTCAATCAACCCTTTCTAAAGCGGAACTCTCTTCTTCCAACACTCATTGGTTTTGAAAATGGCAACGGCGCAAAAGAAATCACCAAGGCATTCCTGCCTGCACCAATCCTCAGATACCTCCTGAAAATGGTCATAGTCAGAATTAGGCCAATCCGTGTTTCGCATAGTTTCGAAATGAAAATGATCCGTTTCTTGTGACGTTTTATCACAACTTTGTGAAACAAAATCCTGTTTGCATCCTTTCAGAACATCATTTGGATCAATAAAGCTGTAACCATTGGGGCAATGACAACTTGGTCCTTGATCATCATGTCAACATAAGCTGTTGAACCTACATACACCACCTCCTGTCTCTTCTGAAATTGAGGCGCAGATATTTGAAGGCATGTATGAAGAAGTAGACCAGGCCCTGGGCGACCTCATATTTGAGCTACTTCTTTTAGGGTAGACATAGTAGTACCTAAGAACTCCATGATACTCAAGAGTTGCTCTCTGGTAGAAGTCTTGCATTGAAAATGTATTGGATAATATTGTCCTAAGTATTACCCCATCCTCGGATTCAAGGTAAACAGAGCCATCATGGTTGCAGATGACCTGATAGCCAGCAAAAAAGGTGTGGGTTGACCAATAAGCAGAATTAGAAGAATCCAATGGGAAGTTGGTTTTGTAAAGCACTATATTTCCATCATCTTGTAGTGTGAGCTGGAATCTCCCTCTGGAGTAATTTGTTTCTGTATATCGAGCAAAGAGTATGTTTCCTTGATTTAAAGTCTGTGTAGGTAAGATTGTATCAGTTGGTTGATCAAAAACTCTCCCACAAACTGATTGAGTTTCGGTTAGCCATCACAAAATTTCCAGTGTCAAGCAGGGCTGCATAGACAACACCAGTACCAGAAAAATCAGCATACCATATTTGCTTGCCTGTTCTAAACTCAATGAGCCTAAACTGGCCATCTTCAGTGAGCTCAACTCTGGATCCTTTTGGCACTAGATTATTGCCATTGGCTGACCAGACAATAGTTCTTTCAGGTATTTTGTTAAACCAGATGGCAAGTAAGAAGCTATGTTTACCAATTTCCTGGAAACCAAAAGCAAATTCCTCGGTGAGGTCCAGAAAGAGTCTTTGTTCAGTGCAGTAAGTGATGAGCCGAGGGAGATATTTTTGTGTGCTTTAGCAGTGGTGGAAAATGGCAACTGTAAAAGAAGAAGCAGAAAGAATAAAGGGTAGGATAATTCAAAAGCCATGGTAGGAAGAAGCATATTTCTCAAAGAGACTAGAGGAGGAGTTAATGGTGAAAACACAACAGCAAGCAACCATTATTTTGCCCTATATATCTCTCTTTGTTAATAGGAGGAGGAGTATTTTGGCAATCCATCTTATTAATTCTACTGTGTTATCCAATTACAACAGACATTGACCCAGTTCTTACCTGCATTGTCTCTTAGCTGAAGGGTAAAAGCCTGTTTATTAAATATAAAGCTTGCTCTAGCTTGGCTTCAAGAGAATATATATATTTATATAAAATAAATTTTCTCTTATACTGACGTCCGGACGTTATTACCCTTCAAAACCCTAAACATATTATATTTTTCGAAAACACAGTAGCCCTCTTACAATTCCAAAGGCAATTAGCGGTGCTTAAATACCAAACCAATTAATGCCCTCCTCAGGCTAGTATATATACACATATCCTATATATTATAAATGAATGCATGTATGTGTGTATGGAGCAATCAATGTTTACTAAATAATGTTTGCATACAATATGCAAACAATGACGTGTCGAGCAATTACATATGAAAATGGGATGGTGTTTTAGTTTATCTGGGCTTTTTGGCTCACTCCACAAGTAAATAAATTTAAATTACAATAGGACTAAATAAATAGGTAAGTAACCAAAATTCTAACATAGTAAGGAAGGACTCGCCAACACTTCCCCTCAAGTTGGAGCAAGATGTTCGCATGCCCAACTTGAAATGGTATGTAGGACTTATTTTATTTAATTAAGTTTCCAATGTGGGACCTATATAATGCAAATACAATGTTAAGTAGTAAAATAAGTCCTACATACCTTGTCAAGTTTTCAATGTGGGACTTATATTCTTCAACTTATATAATACAAATGTTTTAAAAAGTTGTTAGGTGAAGGAGCCATTGATTTAAGCCTATTTCACCCTCAACAGTGAGCGAATGAGTTTGGGGGAAATCTGGTATGGGCTTTTTTATACTCAATTCTGCTCAGTTCAAGACCTAGGAAGTTTGGCTCTGTCATTCAGCATGCATCTAAATCTTATATTGATGATGGGAAGTTTGCATGGGCTGACGAATTGAGGTAGGATTCTATGTGAATCAAATATGATTAATGGCAAGAGATTGAGTACGTGGCTTTGTGCTCTTCTCTTGCAAAAAGGAGATTGTGGTTTGTATAAGGATATGAAGTGCTTCTTTGTTTTCGTAGCTTTCTCATATTTTGTTTGAGCATCTAAAATTTTTAAGAAGCTACTGTGCATATTTTTGAGATAAATTATCAAGTGTTTCATGTTTTACTTGGTGATTTATCAAACACTTTAATCATTCATATTGCATTCATTTGCATTGTTCGGTGACTCATACGGTTGAGGGCACCAAGATCGTGGTGGCGGTTTTCCTCCAGCGAGCTTGAAGCAATCGTGACCAGTATTGCGTTCAACATAAGGAATGTCGAAGATCACCCCGTGACAGAAGTTAAGTTACGAAGAAGTTGGTAAACATTATCTAGAATGTGTCTAGGATAAGTGTGTGAGTACTTCTTGTAATCATCGTTCTATAGTGGATTTGTGTTGGACTGAGGAGTCCCGTGGATTTTCCCCAGAGGGGGGGTTTTACCACGTAAAATAATTCTCTGCGTGTTCTTTTATTTTATGTTCAGCACGTTTCAGGATTGATAAGCCATATCAATCCTGCTACCGAAGTTTATTTTTACTTATTTGATTATAATCTTAAATTGGCCTATTCACCCTTCTCTAGGCATTTTTAGTCATCCTACAGGTATTGTCAGTTATTTTCTTATTTAGGTAGTTTTAGGATATCTTTTATTATTTATGTGTAATTTTATAATTAATTAGTTTACTTTTGGACCAAGTAGCCTTGGTGCCCAAGTCTTGTAAAGCCTATAAATAAGGCTAATGTAATAGTTGTAGGGGAGTTGATGTTGATGATTCATGAAATAGTTTATTTGTGGCATGGATTTGCTACGATAGATGTGAGTTTGCACTAGCCTTAGATTTCGGTACTCGTGTATGTGGTTGGTGACTTGTGTCCTGACCTCGATCCTCATCACATGGGTTTTGGAATTGGAAAAATGTAAAGCAGAAATCTTGAAGGTTCTATGGCTAACTTAGTTGGTTTGATATTTGGAATCTATGTTAGATTTTATGTATATTTGTTCATGATCTTTCACACAACCTGAAATACATAAAAGACATACCTGTCATCATCTTCCTTGAGACACAATCTCAGAACTCATTCAATCGTAGCAGTAGCAGCACGAGCAAGAGACACGAACGACTTAAGACTTCTGCTGTCTCTCAGGGTCTTAAGCTTATATAGGGCTATGTCAAGTCGTCTCTACTCATCACTGAGGGCCGACTTAACTAAGGCTATAAGCCCATCAAGCAACGGTTCATGCAAAAGGAAATAAATAGGACCCCTTTAATTGGCTTCAAAACTTTCCTTATTTCACAAAATCTTGGGGCCCAAGGTATAACATAATTTAAACTCCTATTAATCCTGATATAACTTAGTATCTAGTACACCGATCTAAATAGGAATATAACATTGTATGCTTATTTTAGTCAATTGCATCAGATGTTTCTTCCTTGAAGATAGCCTTTGCTTGTGAATTATTACACAATTTTGTTAATACCTGAGAGGTTAAGTAGATAGTGTCTTGGCTTGATTGACTAATTGATATTGAATATGTTTTTGTAATTTTGAACCTTATAGTTCTAGATAGGAGCCAATTAATATTCCCAAATGTTCAAAACATGTTTAGACTTTTGCTTTTATGTTGCTGCACGTCAATTGAACATTTCAACTTGGCTCATAATCAAAGATGCAGCTTGCTTGAAGCCTTCAACGTTATGAACATTATTTAGTCAGATTTCCGATGTGGGACTTATATTCTTCAACACTTGTGACTCTTTTTGTAATTCAATCCGTGCAAGTTGTTGATGCTGGTTCAATTGAAAATGCATAATTTACTGCAGTGTTAATAAATGTATTTATTTTGACAGAAAATTGATACCATTGAATACATATACAGTGTCCATTGAATACATATGATTTAAGA
>NC_047655.1:1423228-1458228 GCF_902201215.1 Prunus dulcis | reverse complement strand
TTTTTTTTTAGTACTTTCAATTAGTTTGCCTACGAAAAAACCAAGACACAATCTTTGAATTGAACTGATCTTATGGGTAAGTACAAGCATATGGAAACGTAAACTCTACTGTCAGTAAACAGAGACAGGAATATATAATGAGAACAAATACTTGACCCACAGAAGGAAATGGTCTAGTTTAGTTTGAAGCTTTTCAAACTTTGGATTATTTTTGCAAACATTCTGTGAGCAATTTTTGTTTTATTACATATGTACCCATTCTTGCTTAGAAATTAAATTCATCTTGACATCCTCCATGAAGCTGTCCTAAAACAATAAAACATAGTAAGAATACTCCACAACATTACATATCTTAAACACCTTTATTAGCTAAGGCTCATTCAGTTCTGTTTCCTTCAATATATACTAATTACATGTATTGAAATGTACTAAATTCTCTAGATAATTTTATACATTACTAATTATGACAGTTCGTGAACACCAAGCTACTCAAGAGCGCTCCAATGAGCATCAAAGTTGAAGTATTTTTTTTTTCTGAATCTGTGCCCCCAGGTGTTAAAGTAGAATTGTCTTTCCTCATTTTGATCAGAGCTTTTCCACCAACACTGGGGTCAATCACCCCGTTTGAAAGTGGAAATATCTTCTTCCAGCACTCATTTTCCTGAAAATGGCAACGGCGCAGAAACAATCACTCAGGCAACTCTGCCTGCACCAATCCTCATCATACGCAGAATAAGGCCAATCTGTGTTCTGCATCTCTTGAAAATAAAAAGAATCTGTTTCTAGTGAGGCTTCATCACAACTTTGTGAGACAAAGTCCTGTTTGCATCCTTTCAACACATCATTTGGATTAGTATAGCTGTAACCATATGGACACTGGCAACTTGTTCCTTCATCATCATGTCTACATAAGCTGTTGAATCCACATGCACCGCCGCCTGTATATTCCACGAGTGAGGTGCAGATATTTGAAGGCACATAGGACAAAGTAGACCAAGCCATGGACCACCTTCCCACAGTTGAGCGGGTACTTTTAGGGTACACATAGTATCTAAAAACTCCATCATACTCAAGAGTTGCTTTCTTGTAGAAGTCCTGCATTGAAATTGTATTGGACATTACCATCATAATTATTGTCCCATTCCCGGCTCTAAGGTAAATAGAGCCAGATTGGTCGAAGATGACCTGAGAGCCACCATCAAATGTTTGAGTTGACCAATAAGCAGAATTAGGAGCATCAAATGGGAAATTTGTCGTGTAAAGCACGAAATTCCCATCATGTTGCAAGGTAAGCTGGAATCTCCCTCTTGAGTAATTTGTTTCCTTATATCGAAGAGTATGGCTTCTTGATTTAGAGTCTGTGTAGGCAAGATTGTGTCAGTTGGCTGATCAAAACTCTCCCACAAATTGATTGACTTAAGGTTAGCCAGCACAAAATTTCCTGTGTCAAGCATGGCTGCATAGGCAACTCCAGTACCTGCAGAATCAGCAACTCATATTTGTTTGCCTGTTGCAGCCTCATTGAGCCTAAACTGTCCATCTGCAGTCCGTTTTGCTCTGGATTATTACCATTGGCTGACCACACAATAGTTTTTGGTGGAAAATGGCAGCTGTAGAAGGATAATCAGAAAGCATAAAGCATATGATAGTTCAAAAGTCATGGTACAAACAAAGGAGGAGCATATGGTAGTTAGCAAATTCCTTTATTAAACAGTCATTTCATACAAATGTTTATTGGTTTTAGCTCAACTGTTTTTAGAATATGTACTGTTGGTGTAAGGGGTTGGGCATGGAGATTTGGCCTTTTGGATTATGCCAAGTTCTTTACCAAAGTTTTAGAAGCATTTTCCTATTAACAGTCTTTATTTTTTAAATGATAATTGCATAAAATAGGTAAACTTTTCAGGCCAAGCAAATGGGCAATTACATACTCAGTACATTAAATGGATGGTGTTTGTTTCAATTATCTCATAAGATAAACCGTTAGTGGAATGGTTAGACATTATTGACATTTAGCAATATATAACATCAAAAGAAAATCTGAACGTGCTAAGTTACCAAATAGCTTTTAGTCTGATAGTACTTTTTGTTACAAAGTCGAAAGATGTCTCAAGTTCAAATCTCCCTCATTCATTAGAATAAAATAAAAAAAAAATTAAAAAAAAAGAGGATCTCAATATATCAACCCTGAGTTCGCATGATATCAAGAAAAATAAAATGCCAACTGTTTATACCGAATATTAACGACCTATGACTCACGGACACGTGGGCGGAATCGACATTTGTCACTACATGCCCTTCGGCATGGCCCCTACCGAATGCTATACATCTTGATGCTTTTGCCTTAGGACACGTGTCATGCTCACGACCAGCTCCTACAGTCCCACATCGGAAATATGAACATAATGCACGCCTCCCAAGGCCTATATAAGGAGACCCCTATTCCCAAAAGAGGAGGACAGAAGAACCAACGGTACGCTACCGCCGGTACCACACCGGTACCCCAGGGCCTTACCGAACGTGTCCTTTTGCAGGAACTTGATCTTCCGAAGACTAACTCCCTTCCGAAGACACAATATCACTAAGTTGGGCGAACTACGTGTCAAACCACTTTTTCGCATCAACACCAACAAAACTAAAAGAAAAAAAAAACTTTTACCCTTAATCATTATGAATTGTTTTTTTTTTTTTTGGAATCTTAATCATCGGGAATTCTTAATAACAATAAACTTGATACCAATTGTCTTTGATATTAAAAAAATGCCCGCCCGGGTATGAATTTGGTTGATCCGATCCCGCAACCCGACCTATTAGAGAGCGCGCGCAATTAGCATACACTGTGACACACAAGACGAAATGGCGGGAACAGCAAACCCACCAAAAAAAAAGAAAAGAAAAGGACCTTTAAGCCCCAAAACTCAAACCTTAATTCTCACTCTGAACACTCTGATGGACAAGTACCTAGTTCCTCAGAAGCCCTCGTCTCAAAACCCCAGCAAACCCCCTCCAAGGTAAATGCAAATCGATAACCCTTCTTAATTTCTATGCTTTATTGTCAATTTGAAATTGAGCGCTTTGTTGTTTTGGGCACAGATGGAGTCGAAGCCTGATCGAATTGAACGGAAGGTTCCATCCCAATTACCGCCATTCCGTCTCTGGGTTGCTCATGGAATCCTATTCTGAGGTGCCCCATTAATTCGTTTTGCCATTACTGAGTTTACCAATTAGTTAGCTACACATTACAAGTACCTTGCTTGATTGATTTATATATTTTCTGTTTGATATAGCTGAGGGCATTTCCGCATTTGTACCACATCAGTGGTGGACTGTGTCAAACCCATGTATGCAATATTACAAACCCTGTTTGTTATCATCTTTACTTCTTCTTTATATATTTTTTTTTCACAGAAATTTTGATTTTTTGTTTGTGGGATTTTAATTTTGTAGTTGAATTGGATCGACAATGGCGCATTTTTGTATGACCAACCGTCAATTGGAAAGTCAGTAATTATCCTCATACATATATATGCGTGTGTGTATGTGTGTCTGTGTTTTTGTTTGTGTTTCAAATGTAGTAGAAAAGATTGCTCAATCAGATTTTTTTTCAGGCAAGGGATATCTGCACTTGATTTTGACAGAAAGGTAAATACAGTTGCATTTGCTAGTTTGGTTTTATTTTGTATGTTGTGTGTGTGTGTGTGTTGCTCTTACTTTTCACTTCCTTTTCTTGTATTTACATTTCCTCTTTTCCCCTATATATTAGGGAATATACCTGGTATCTGTGACAAAATCGGGGTGTTTAACAGTGCATGATTTTGAAACTCTTTATTGCCAGAGTAATGAACCTTTGCTACGTAAGTTCCTTCACTACATCTTGTTATTCCTTGTTTTGGCATATATTTTATCAGTTCATAATTTCCAAGTTTATTGCAAGAGTGATGCATATATCGTCTGCTAAACTTGTATAACAGTGCACAAAACTAATGGATACAATTTTAATGTGCAAACCTTTACATTCATGCATGTTTGAGGTTTTCCTGGGCATAACTTTGGCTGCTGATGTTACAGCTGTTCACCTCTTCTATTTACACAGGCCAAACCTTAAGCTTATACTGAATGTTTAATGAAGGAAGAAAAACAAGACCATTTTAATTTGTAAAGTTGTAGTGCTTATGGAATTTATATAAGCATGCTTGTAAAGTAAGGCTTGGCTTTTTTGCTCATTAAAACAATTTTTATTTGGCTTTTTTACCCCTCTTTTCCTGCTAGGCTTGCAGGAAGATGAAGCAAAACATGTGGTGCACCTTTCTTTACCTCAACAACTAGACTTTGTCCGGTGGAATCTTGCTAACCAAGATGAGGTCTGAGTTCAATACAATTTATACGATTGTTATAGATATTGTAAAGGCAATATGGCTGCTTCATTTTTTTCGGTTGTGACTCCAGAGAACTATATAGATTTAGAACCTGGCTGATTATTCTTTTTTCCTTCCGATATGCTTAAGCATGCATAATTTCAGGTGATTACTTCTATTTTATATGAATGACCAATGGGGTTGGTAGTACCACTGTGTACATGCTCGTATTCTGCATAATTGAAAACAAATGTATTTTATATTTTGTAGTATGTTGTTCTGTTAGTTTAGAAACCCTTAATCAAGGTTGATTTGTTTTAAATTGACTTAATTATCTCTCCTGGATTGATTTGTTCTTACATTAAGATTTGCCTAATTTGTTCATATAGGTTGTTTGCACATCTATGAAAAGGAATGAAGTACTTATATTTGATATTGGTTATATCTCTTCTAAACCATCCAAGGTAAGTTTCTCTTGCTCTTTCATCATACGCATGCTTTTAGTGCTGCACTCTCTTTGGAATGTGCTAATTTGCTCCAACGGGAACTCATTATATACCATCATGTCAACTTTCCATCGTGTTATTATATATATTTTTCGTTTTGTTTCTGGGTATTCATTTTACTTTAGTGTGAAAATCACCTAACCCTGATTCTTTTGGTTAATAGATACTTTAGAGTGTTAGAAGCGCACAAACACCTGCTTAAAACGTACTTAACACATGCATGATAAATGAGGACAATGTAGTTAGGGGACCCAATTTCCAGATTTCCAGTTCTAGTCAGGTTATAACCTTCATATCTGATGAGCTCCTCTAAAGCATACATTTCTGTTGAGACTTGTCATCTTGTTTGAGTATAGAGCAATTCCTGGCCCACATCCTAACAGCTCAATTTTTTGAGAATCGTAGTTAACCGACAACTTCATCATGGTGTCAGTCACAGCGACCTGAGTTCGAATCCCTTCACAATGGCAAAACCCCTCAATTAAGTTAAATTCTGTACGCTGGGCTCTAATGGTGGAGAGAACCCACATGTCAGGAGGAATGTTAATAGTGAAAAACAATTGTTGGCCCACATCCGAACAGGTTAAGGATTGTAGCAAACCAACAACTTAATCACATTTTTATCTTAGGTTTTTCTGTCAAATCTGTCTAGTGTGTTGGGTATGTATTAGTACGACATTCTATGTATAATATGCTGGTTATATATTGGAACGGCTTTCTCTTTGTTATTATGATAATTATTCCTCACCTTTTGGTCCAGGTGTTAAGAACAAGACCTACTGTTTCTGTTCTTGGGTCTAATATTCATAAAGGTCTTACTGATATTGCTACTTCACTTGACGATTCCAGGTTGGTGAAATAAAGATATACCCTTTATTCATTTATTTGTATTTATTTCTAAAATCACAGGTAGAGATGATTATGAATAGCTCATTTTTAGATTTATGTGATTTATTCTTTAATCTAAAATTGAGATTGAATATTTGAACAGACTGCTTAAGAAAACCACCATACTGAATAAGTTCATTTGTGCATGTACAAATTTTGAAGTGTCATACCTTCCTCCACTTCTCATGCACTATAGGAATGCCTATCTTTTCCATTTTAATAATGTGTACTACTTTGCAAAAGGTGTTGTTTTAGTTCACTAGGTGTAGTAGTGAGTTGTGTTGAGGTCTCTTCTTTAATCTACACACTGCAAAATTTGTATGCTTTCACTATTCAGAGCTGGTTTAAAGGTTACCTCCCCCCTCCTTTTGTTTGACCATTTTGTGACTTTTGGAATATATTTCTTGCTTCTATCAGTTATATATTCTTTCTAAGGCAGGCTTCCTTTTTATTTTATGGTCATTTTAGGATACTGGCTTCTGATACATATGGTGTAATCAATGTATGGGACAGAAGAATGAGTGAATTTCCATGTCTTGAACTTACAACGGACTCCCGTGGCACCCTTAATAGTATACAATTAAATGCGGGGGATCAGGTCTGCAATAATTCACATTTTTTTTGTTCAATCTGCTATCTTTATGTATTTATCAGAAGTTGAGATATGCGCATATCATTGGGAAAGACATGTATCCACGCTTTGTTTCTTTGTGTCAAGAACCAAGTATTTAATAGCAATGTAAGTATGGGTCAATAAGTAGAACTGATCATGATTATGAATGAGGATTCATCGTTCAAATTTATATCCTAGTTATTAAGTTATCTATGGGTTAAAGATCTTTTAGGAAAAACATGGTGTTAAAGGGCAAGATGTTTGCTTAAACCCAAGAAGTCAGTCATCAATTTTGGGGTGTGGTAATTTCTTTATATTGTGCTGATCCAGAATGGTAGATCATCAGAGTAGTTGCATATAGTGGAAATTGGAAGGTTCTAAATGATCAGAACTAGTGTTGATGTACTCTTTAATGCCTTATATGAGGCCGTTTTCTCATAGTTTTTCTGCAAATATAACATGAAACAGATTCATGGAAAGACCAAAGCTAACTAGTTGTACATAAGAAAATAATATTGGGAAATCTCATTTAAAGCTCTTGAATTTGGAAAGATGTGCTCTGTAATATCTAGTTACTTGTTCTGCACATCTTGTTTAATTTACTCATTAGTAACTAACATAAACTTTGTATGGTGTGTCTCATGTCCTAGTTTCTAAAAACATGGAAGATGTCCTCCCAGAATTTCAGTTAGTAGAAACATTTTGGTGTATTTTCATGCTTTTGTTCCCGTAATCTACTAGGTGTATTCTTTGCCATGAGTAAATTTTTTTATCTTCTAAAGAAATTTTAACGACTTTTTTTCAGATCATTTTTGGAGCTGGAAAGCGTGGATTTGTTTATGTATGGGATCTTCGTGGTGGAAGAACGTCTTCTGCTCTTCAGAGTAATAAAGAAGTAAGGGGTTCTTATTTTGTTAACATATATTTATTTTCTAACTTCTTAGAAATAACAAGAACTAAACATCAGCACCCTAAACAGTTTTCCTAGCAGTCATGGCTAATATGCCCAGACAATCTTGACAAAATATTGAACTTGATTTGTATATTTATGTTCTTGAAAAATGATAGTAAAAACTATTTTGTTTTTGTTTATATAGATACGTCATCCGCCTCTAACTTCATTGAAGTTATCGTCAATGTTAGAGAAAATTGGGCCTCTGAAGGTATCAAATATGTTTACTATTTACACAACGTTTTTGGAAAAAAATGTATTAATTCATACGAAGTATTGTCTTTATGCATGTTACCTTGTTGTAAGTTGTAAACACTATATTTGTGCCTATTCTCATATTGATTCACTGGAGACAAAAGCCATTAACACATTAATATTAGTAATGTAGACAGTACGGTCTATTGTACTATATATCTATGTTACATAAATATCATGGTTTGCATATTTCAATTTACACTACTAAATATTCTCATTATTTTTCAGGCACAATCAGACATTGTTTCTAAGGAAATACACTCCATTAATATTGATCCATCTTGCCCGCACCAACTGGCATTCCATCTTGATGATGGTTGGTACGTATTGTTATCACTGTGCAGTAGGTCATGATTCCTTTGTTTTATATTTTTGGTAAACAATGGTTCATTAATCTTATTCCTCGTTTTTTGTTTTGTTTTTTGTTTTGGGTCATTTCTTAAGTTTCTATGTTATGTTAACAATAAAAAACTCGATATGGGGTAGGTTAATAACCATATGGGTCAAGCTGATTGGGTTGGGGATACTGTTCAGAATATACCGCTGCATTTGTCTGACACTTGCTAACTTTTCTTTGAAAAAGTATATTATTTAGAGGAGATATTGGTCTACAATCGAAAAGAGATGTACCCTACAAAACAATAGGAATACATGCTTGATGTATACCAATTCTTTTGAGGGTAAAGTAACTTGTGAACAGCAGTAACTGATCTGGAATATGAAAATGGATTTTGATTAAACTGGAACAGAGAATTAGGAGTCACTTTATAGCATGCTGCCAAATCACCAAGGCATCATTATGTTTATTGTATCTTTTTATTGGAATCAAAAGAAGTCTCACTAATAATTGTGAAGATCATGCCTAATTGTCTATGGAATATGCTAATCTAATAAACTGAATGCATTATCATTGAATTTTATTGCGACAACACTGATGATGAATGAATACCTTGTTCAATGTAGGTCAGGTGTTTTGGATGTTTACAATTTTGAAGTTACGCATATTCATTGTCCTCCACCTGCTTGGTTGTAAGTAATGTTTTGTGCATTCAATTTGCTGCGTTAACATTGGAAACATTAGCACCTTGTGTTTAATTTATCTATTTCTATCCTGTTCATTTTGAGGGAGTAGAAATGATCCTGGCGTGTCAGCTGATCTGTTATATTTGAGAAAACCTTCATGGCTGCCAATAAATTCGGTAAGGGAGAATGTTTTGTTTTATATTTCAAACTGCATTGCATTAGGTTTCCTGTTTTGTCATTTTGCATTAGTTTACAGTCATTGACCACTTTTGTGGACAAATTCATATTCTAGTGTCAGTTGGATGAAAATGTACGTCTAATGAGGAGTTTTTCTATCCCTGGGTCCTGCTCAGTGGTCAATGCATGGGGTAGTATTGCGAAGTCACATTTCATTTTCACATATTGATTGAAAAGTTTGCATTATTGCTGCTTGCATGCTTTGAGTCATTTCTCATTTGGTTGATTAAACTTGTTGGTATGGTACCTGTAACAATCCTATGATATTTTCATTTTCTTGGTCTTCAATTTAATTCTGCTTCTAGCCACTTGTATGAGATTGTACTCCAATGTTTTCTAATGCAGATCTACGTGGTTGGATCATCAACCGACAATGGAATTCATATTTTGGATTTCTATCCAGATTCAAGCTCTCCTAGCCATGTGGACTACAAGTAAGAAACTCCTTAGAACTTTTGCAGTATGTTGATTAGCCATGAAGTCTAATACATAATCTGAATCAACAGATCATAACTTAGTATTTTAAAAGCTCTCCTGCAAGTCTGGATCCCCTCCCCCCTTTAGTAGATTATTTATTATGTTGATGCCCAACTTATAATTTACTATTTCCCTCTGGATGCGGTGATATTTACTTTGATGGCCTTTTCCCCTTCACCTATAATTCTTTGATTTCAGTTTGGCCCGTTATCTGTGCACACCTGTGTGTGAACATGCAGTTGTTTACTTTCCTATGCATTTATGTTTACATACATGTTCCTTTTGTTGCTTAATGTTGTAGAGAGGATATACAGAGTCTTTCTGGGGTAAAGAAACAAGATAAGAAAAACAGGTTTGTTCCATTGTCTGAAGGAGTTACTGCATGTGCAGTTCATCCACTCAACAGTACCATCATAGCTGGAACAAGGGTTTGTATTCTCGAAAACCTACTTTTCTATCCATGTTTTTCAACCTTAAGGTTTTATTAAAATCCTATGACATGGCTTCTATTTCAATTATACAAATGCACATACATATTGGACTTACTAGATCTGTGCATTTGGTTTCATGAGATACATTAGTGCAAACAAAATCCCAACCAGTGCCTGGTTGAAAAAGGTTTAAATGTGAATAGAGTAGTACTTTGAAAAGGTTTGTGGTGTGGCAAATTCCAGTGGCCTTGTTGACTCTCCATTTGGGTTGGTCTTAAAGATTAAGAAGCGTTCACTATTTTGACCGAATAGTGGAGCTTGACACTTACCAGGAATGTACAAATAAAAGTACCGTTGTTATGGTGAAACTGTTGGGATATAAAAATGAAATTAAGTGAAGCTGTGTTTATGCAAAGTAAGGGTTTTGTGTTTAGGTAGCTGGTTGTGAAGGAAAATGGTTCACTTGGATGTTGGAAGCTGTCTAAACTACCGACCCTTCATTCATTACTTTGCAGTGGTTCAATGAGTTTCAATTCACACATCCTCATACAATAAAAAGGCCTAATACTTTGGATTATTGCTTTCAGCATTCATCTTTGCTCATGATTTCTCAAAGTCACAAGTCATGTTAAGGTGACCAACTGAAGCCCAGGACCAGTGTGAGCAGAAATGTTGAGTGGTCAAGAAACAACTGCTATGCGCTTAACCTTGGGGCTCCTACAATTTTCGCAGTTCAGAATATATATGTAAATGTGAGCAAAGCAACTTTCTCTTCCACTCATGAGCTTTGAAGTAATGTATTTATTGACAATTTGTCAGCTCATGGGTTATATGTATCCAGAGGAAGACTAGAGGTGCTTTCGGTGGTCTAACCGGACATTGTATATATGGTTTACAGTTCTGTGTTGTACTCCAGTAATTTAGGGTATGTTGAGATTGCAGGATTGTTGTAGACAGTAGTAACTGGATGTTGTGTATGGGTTAGGGTTGTGTACTTCAGTTATTTTACGGTATCCTGAGATTAAAGGAACCTTACAGACAATAGTGACTATCTTTTTTCACATAATGACATAAAAAGCATTCATTTATGATACGAAAACAGTCTCACTTTCTGGTACATTTGAAGTAGAGATATGGATCACTGATTTGTATATGTGCGTAGGAGAGAGAGAGAATGAGCAACAACCTTTGGTGGTATTATATTATGCAATTTTAAACAGTAAACTCTCTTTATGATAATGAGAAACTATTCAAAAGTTTTGAAGCAAGCAATATAACTTTCCCGGTAATGATTGGCATAGTACTTTGAACTGGCCTAGTGCTTCTCCCAGCCATCACACCTTATTTATTTATGACTAAGTCGAAATTGAATGATCTTAATTGAAACTGCCCGATCTAAATTGAAATTGCAGCAAGAAAAAGATTGCACCCAGTTTGGTGTTCACAGGCTAAACTTTGAACTGACATCATAGTAACACTAAAATTGGCTTATACTGTTGGATGTTGAAAAAATGACAGACAAATCCGAGAGCTAAGGATATACATGGCCCAAGAATCAAGATAGACATACTGCGTTTTAAAACAACAAGGTCAATCTTCTCATACCCAATCTAAACTGCTTGAAGATTACATATGGATGATTACCCAAGAATCTAAACCAGGCATACTGATGCTTTGTCTACAAAAAGTAAACAAGAACACAAAACTCTCATCAGTTCAAGAAGATGAGGACATAAAATTTTTGGCAGGAGGGATCCGAGCAACAGCAACATGTTCAGGCTTTGAGAACTTCCGATAAACTGCTTGAAGATTACTCTCTGCGGCATTCAAATGAAAGCCAACCAAGAGCTTGGCGCAATCCCTGTTGTATGAAAAAGAACACAATTGAACTAGTAAATATAAACCACATCTGTTTCCCTACTCACAGCTACACATACCCGAATATAATTGATAACTGAGGAAGGTTATATACAGAAGAAGACATCACCTTAACTGTTCTTCAGAGTAGCCAGTGTGGTGCTTCAGGGTTTCAGTCCACAAAGGAGCTTTGTTGAGGGTGCAACGTGCAGCATAGACAGCTGCAGCAGCTATCAGAGATGGGGAGTACCGAACAGTAGTTGGATAATGCATAATTCCGAGCTCGGCTAGAAAGAAAACCATATTCTTCACCTGCATTACAAAAAGGCAAGAGAACCACATTAGTATTTGTTACTTCACTAAAAATAAAGCTTAAAGTATGGTTCAATATCGATATTTATCACAAATCATGGTGAATTAAATACCTCTTCACCAGGTGAAACAGAGGCTTTGATGTATCTAGACAGGAAGACATATGGGGTGGGAACTGTCAGGTACCATTCCAACTTCCCCAGAATTGCTTTCTCCATCAGAAGTATCTGATCACCAGTGTATGCATAGTCTGATAAGCAAACAAAGTCAATGACCTGCATATCAAGAACCCATTTTCAGATTGAAAAAGATACTAGTTAGAAATCAAGTATGAATAATTCATAAAATAACTGAATAAGAACATTACCTGTGGGGCCCAGATTTCCTCATATTTGGATGCTATAACCATAGAACTAATACCAACTAGCTGAAGTTCCCTCCTAGAAACGATCTTCTTTGACAAGTATCGATCAATTATGTTCACAGTCAGGTAGAAGGTTTCAGGCATCAGTTCAAATTTCCTGTGAACTTCGACCAACCAGTCTATGAGGATTGATCTCATCTTTGGGTTTATTTCTGGCTGTGACTCCATGTAATCATGAACTCTGCTGTCATCCTGCACAAGGAAGTTTTCTTTAGTAAGACGAGATAAGAAAAGGGGAAATTTGAAGTGAGGGGAGGAGAGAATAAGAACATACTTCAGTGAGCTTGTAGAATTGGTACAAGTCATCAATGTATTCCACTACTGCCAATTCATCACTAACATCAGCTGAATCAAAATCAACAATCTTTTCCTTTGGCTTGATGTCAACTCCACAAGCCATAGCCTGCAGAAAACATAAATTTAATACCCCAACAAATAAAAGGTAGCATTTCTCTCACAATGTGTTAAAAAGTCATCACAAATACGAAAAGAACTTCTAAACTCACCTTGCTTCGAGCTGTGAGGATTGAAGTTAGAGTCTTGACTTCCTTCCTTGAAGGCCCTTCTATGGGCTTGCATCGGTTCACTTGTTTATCTTTTTCTTCTTCTTCATCAGAACTTATAACCACCAGAGTCTCAGATATTGGCTTTTCAATTGCCTTCTTGGGAGCAACTGCGGCCTTCTTGGCAGGACCACGTTTTCTATTAAGAGCAGCTGCCCTATCTTCAAGAACCGGCAGTACTGGGTTCTACAAATTCAAAGAGCCAAAAACATGAATAGGTATAAAAACTCCTAGTTTCAAAACTAGAATTTCATGACAAAAAGTGGTAAAAAGGTTATTACCCCGTTCTTTTCTGCTTTAGCTTGTGCCTTGGCTAACAATTGTGCATGAAAGCTTCTGCAAGTCAAGAAATTTTTAGGAGTTGCACGTGTAAATTAGAGAGAGAGAGAGAGAGAGAGAGAGAGAGAGAGAGAGAGAGAGAGAGAAACCTAGTCATAGGGCGAGAAATCTGAACAGGGGGCTTCCCTTCAACAAGATGAGCAGCCTCAAGATTATTACCAATGTCTCCAAGAACACGCCGGTTCCTTCTTTGTGCTTCATTCTTTACTTTGTCATTCCCTTTGAGAAAAACAAACGTGAACATGTAAATTAACAAAACTTGATTTTCTGAATGAAAGAAATACATGAAAAGGACGAAATTAAAAAATTGAAATACAAAGAACCGCCCCAAAAAAATCTGAAATCGCTACAACCACAAGAGAAAACTGTAATCGATCAAATAAGAGAAACCCAGTTGGCACTGACTGAACCCAAACCATAAAGAATCATAGCAGGAAAAATGAAAAGAACAAACAGTAAACCCAACAACCAGAAACTCAATAAATTCTACGTTCCAAATTTAAGAAAAAGAAAACAAATAATTGAAATGATGGAATAATAACCCCAACCCACCAATGATCAGGCCAAGAGAAACCCAAATAACATTATCCCAGAAACATAAACCCAGTATGCTAGAAAAGTACTAAAAACCAAATTGAAATTTAAAAGAATCGTTGTTCTATTCAAAAATCAGAAGCTGGGATCGGTAAATACCTCTGGGTTGTTGTGGAAGAACCACTGCTCTAACGTCCTCCATGGTTGGCAGAGATCTCCTTCTTTTCTCCCTCCCTCTTTCTCTGTTTGCTCTGCGCTTGTGTTTCTTGTTTCGGGAGTCTAAAAGTAAAGCAAAGGGCAATATTTGAAGCTCGAGAACCCACGTTGGCTCCAACGGTCAAATTGTTTATTTGAAATTTCGATCGTTGATTTCGCATACGGCTACGATTGAATTTCAAGGTGGGGGTAATTGGCAAGTTACTCCTATTTGGCATTTGCCATACTAGGCCATAAAGAATGTGTTCACGCACTGGTCTTTTTCATTTTCGTAGGTATATTTAATATAATTTGATATAAAAAATGGTACATATAATATAATTCTATAAACAGAAATAGGAAAAAATGAAAATAAAGAAATTTTGGGGTGGTGGAAACTAACGTGGGGATATGTTTTTACATAAATAAAACATTTTTTCAAATTTTAAGGCAAAGTGGGTATTTTCTTTTTCCTTTTATTTTATTTTAAAATTTAAACTTTTTCAATTTTTATTATATATTATTCGCGTTTAGTAAATTTTTTCTTTCTTAAGATTTTGATTTTGATTTTGAATTTTTTTTTTTTTTTTTGGGTCCAAGTTCTTAAGATTTTGATTTTTGCCAAAACTAGGAAAGGGAAAGAGGAAATTCACACACCCAAGTACCATGAGGGCTTGAACCCATGACCGCTTGAGAGCACACTAATGGGCCATTTACTTAGTAGAAATGGAGGAAGTAAGGAATTGGGGAATTTAGGAATCAGAGAAGTAATGAATCAGTATGGGAAAAATCATTCTGATTAAGTTGTTTACTAACCATATGGAATCAACACATGAATAGAGTTGATTCCCATTGTTATTAGGGAATTTAAGAATCATGGAAGTAATGAATCAGTATGGGAAGAATCATTTTGATTAAGTTGTTTACCAACCATATGGAATTAACACAAGAATAGAGTTGATTCCCATTGTTATTGTTTACTAAGTCTCATGAATCAGAACCTAAACTAATTTGATTACTAAGATGCCCTGCACTTATAAATATATATTTTTCACCTGAATAACTTGTAAAAAAGCAAATTAAATAATATAAGATACTATATGAGTGATGAAAAAAATTAGTATATAAAAATATAAGGAATATAATGAAGAAAAAAAAATATGATGAAAAAAATTAGTATATAAAAATATAAGGAATATAATGAAGAAAAAAAAATATGATAGTGATAAGAAGCATAACAAGACAAGTAGAGGCTAGCAACCAAGGTGAAAAGAAAAAAAATCTCCTTTTTCCAATGGTGATTAATAAACAACCATTGATTTTTTAATATTTTATTTTAAAACAAAACAAAACGGCTTCAAAGTTTGGTTTCTTCATTTTATGGGATGAAAGAACATAATTGTTTTATGTCCATGTCCCTCCATATTGTGGTGCTAAACTAACCAATTTCAAATACTATTTTAATAAAATTAAATAATAATAACCTAAGCATAATCTTGATAATATTAAAGTGACGTGAGTTTTTATTTTGTCTAGGATTTGAGGTGTTTTGTAATTATCTTAAAGTGGTAAGGGTATTTTTGGAAGGTAGGGAAAAATGGAATGGGAATCGGATCAACTACACCTCCCTATTTGATCCAATTCCTCGTCTTGAGGGGATGTTATTATAGATTTTGAGGTGGGACCCACACATTTTTTCATTCCTAAGACCATTTTGTGATTTTGATTAGGGTTAAGTGGTCTTTATCATTTTTAGGTATATTGTATTATTTTACAATCAATGTGGTTTTGACATGTGTTAAATTATTTTAATATTTCTTTATACATTTTTGTTGAAACTTTGTCAATATTTTAAGGAGGAGGCCGTCCTCAATTTTAAGAAGTCAAGTCTTGCTCTATTTTAAATTTATTATGTAAACAGAAATGAGAGAAGAAAAAGAATGAAAAGTAAGAAAACAGGGAAAAGTGCGTATTTTATTTTTATTTTAAACATTTTCAATTTTTACTAGGATGTAATGCGAAGTTGCATTATTGCTGCTTGCATATTCAAGTCATTTCTCATTTGGTTCATTTTAGACAGAAGTCTCTCTCACATGCAACATGGAAATAATAAGGAACATTACTTTTCAGTATTTCGTCTACTCCAATCAATTGTTTTCTAATGCATTAATATTTTTGATTTCTATCCAAATCCAAGTAAGAAACTCTCCTTACAAAGAATACAAAGAATAGAGCTTGCAGCAATTGGACCATTAGCCTCTGCAGCTGATCTTATCTCTGTAATACACAATCTGAATCAGCAGAAACGTAACTATGTTTGTATTTTAGAACAATACGGTTGTGAGAATCTTCTCATACTCATTACTCAATCTAAAAACACCACTAGCACATATGGGGATATGGGTGCTTTTGTCTACAAAAAGTAAACAAGACTCAACATAAACACAACACTTGAATCAGCTCAAGAAGAAGATGAGGACTGAAAACTCTTGGCCGGAGTGAAAAGAGCAACGGCACCATGTTCAGGCTTCGAGAATTTCCGATAAACTGCTTGAAGGTTGCTTTCTGCAGCTTTCAAGTGAAAGCCCACCAGGAGCTTGGCACAATCCCTGTTGTATGACAAAAGAACACAACACTCCACAATTAGTAAATATTGACTGCAAATATGCTAATTATAATTTATAACTGAAGAGGGTTATAACTTACGTATAGAAGAAGACATTACCTTAACTGTTCTTCAGAGAAGCCAGTGTGGTGCTTCAGAGTTTCAGTCCAGAAAGGAGCTTTGTTGAGGGTGCAACGTGCAGCATAGACAGCTGCAGCAGCTATCAGGGAGGGAGAGTACCGAATAGTAGTTGGATAATGCATAATTCCGAGCTCAGCTAGAAAGAAAACCATATTCTTCACCTGCATTACACAAACGTAAGAGAATCAAATTAGTATATGTTACTTCACTAAAAATAGAGCTTAAAATATGCATGGTTATATTGTCATGGTGAAATAAGTACCTCTTCACCAGGTGAAACAGAGGCTTTGATGTATCTAGACAGGAAGACATATGGGGTAGGAACTGTCAGGTACCATTCCAACTTCCCCAGAATTGCTTTCTCCATCAGAAGTATCTGATCACCAGTGTATGCATAGTCTGATAAGCAAACAAAGTCATTGACCTGCATATCAAGAACCCATTTTCAGATTAAAAAAGATACAAGTTTGAAATCAAGTATGAATAATTCATAAAACAACTGAATAAGAGAACATTACCTGTGGGGCCCAGATTTCCTCATATTTGGATGCTATAACCATAGAACTAATACCAACTAGCTGAAGTTCCCTCCTAGAAACGATCTTCTTTGACAAGTATCGATCAATTATGTTCACAGTCAGGTAGAAGGTTTCAGGCATCAGTTCAAATTTCCTGTGAACTTCTACCAACCAGTCTATGAGGATTGATCTCATCTTTGGGTTTATGTCTGGCTGTGACTCCATGTAATCATTAACTCTGCTGTCATCCTGCACAAGGAAGTTTTCCTTGGTAAGAGAAGTGATAGGAAAAGGGGAAATTTGAAGTGAGGGGGGAAGAGAATAAGAACATACTTCAGTGAGCTTGTAGAACTGGTACAAGTCATCAATGTATTCCACCACAGCCAATTCATCATTAACATCAGCTGAATCAAAATCAACAATCTTTTCCTTTGGCTTGATGCTAACTCCACCAGCCATAGCCTGCAGCAAACAAAAATTCAATACCCCAACAAATAAAAGGAAGCAATTCTCTCTCAATATGCTAGAAAATCAACAAACTTACCTTGCTTCGAGCTGTGAGGATCGAAGTCAGAGTCTTGACTTCCTTCCTTGAAGGCCCGTCTACTGGCTTGCATTGGTTCACTGGTTTATCCTTTACTCTTTCATCAGAACTTATAACAACCACAGTCTCAGATTTTGGCTTTTCAATTGCCTTCTTGGGAACTGCTACCACTGCCGCCTTCTTGGCAGGACCTCGTTTTTTATCTTCAACAACCGGCAGCACAGGGTTCTACAAATTTAAAAAGCCCAATACCATGAACAACTAACTTCAAGATTCAAAACTAGATATTCATTATATAAAGAGATAAAAAGCAGTGGTTCAAGATTATTACCACATGATTCTTTTCTGCTTGTGCTTGTTGTGCCTTTGCTAACAGTTGTGCATGAAAACTTCTGCAAGTCAAGAACAACTTGTTAGTAATTTCGCCTGTGTGTGTGTGTGTGTGTGTGTGTGTGTGAGAGAGAGAGAGAGAGAGAGAGAGAGAGAGAGAGAGAGAGAGAGAGAGAGAAATAAACCTAGTTATGGGGCGAGAAATCTGAACAGGGGGCTTCCCTTCAACAATACGACCAGCCTCAAGATTATTACCAATGTCTCCAAGAACACGCCGGTTCCTTCTTTGTGCTTCATTCTTGACTTTGTCATTTCCTATAAGAAAAACAAACATGAACATATAAATAAATAAAAAACCTTGATTTTCTGAATGAAAGAAATACATGAAAATGGCCGAAATCAAGAAATTAAAATACAAAAAACCCCCAAAAGAAATCTGAAATCGCTACAACCCAATTAATCAAAGAAGAGAAACCCAGTAAACCCAAAAACCAGAAACCCAATCAATTCTCCGTTCCAAATTTACAAATAGGGAAAGAAACAGAAAAGGGCAGATCCAAATAATAAAAAAAACTGAAATGATGAAATAAAATTTGGGAAAAAATAAATCTTGCACTGATGTAGATGAATAACCCCAACCCACCAATGATCAGGGCAAGAGAAACTCAGATAAAACAACATCGAAAGATCTCAGAAATAAAAATGATGAATGCTATAAAAACCCATGGCATTATCGCAGAAACATAAACCCAATATGCTAAACGAAGAAAAGTACCAAAACCCAAAATGAAATTTGAAAGAATCGTTGTTCTATTAAAAAATCAGAAGGTGGGATCGGCGAATACCTCTGGGTTGTTGTGGAAGAACTGCTGCTCTAGCGTGCTCCATGGTTTGCTGAGATCTGTAGCCTTGTAGGGTTTCTGGATCCAATAAATTCACCCCAAGGAAAGTCTCCTTCTTATCTCTCTCTGTTTCTCTGTTTGCTCTGCGCTTTGCGTTTCTTGTTTCATGAGTCTAATAGCAAAGCAAAGGGCACTATTTGAAGCTCCCGAACCGACGTTAGCCCCAACGGTCGAAATTTCAACCCCAACGGTCCTATTTTCTTATTTGAAATCCGGACCGTTGGATTTTGCAAACGGCTAAGATTCATTTTCAAGCAGGGTTTAAAATCGTGGTGTAATTGGTAAGTTTCCTATTTGGCATTTGCCAAATGACACACCAACAACCTTGGCTGTTTTACCATATAACCCACATCAAAATTGACATGTCTCCTCTCGCAGATTACAAACGTATTTCTTTTTTCTAAAACATAGGATTAACAGTATACTTTTATGACATAATATTAATAGATTTTCAATAACAAAGCATGCTCTATATTTTGCTCTTTATATAGTTGTGCACTTGAAGTTTATGATATGCATAATGTATTTTTATTAGGAAGATAGTTCTATGACAGAGTATTACCAGTGTAATTTTTTTTTTCTTTTTTTCTTGTAGAGGTATTTTCTTTTGCGATTGTTTCTGGTGAAACTATGGACAATTGGATGTGGTTTCTGCAAAGGATATCGAATGTCTTGCTAGGCTTTTTCGGATTTTTTTTTTGAATTTTTTTTATGAAATGGTATTAACAATGTACTTCTATAACATGGTATTAACAATGTACTTCTATGATATGATATTAACAATGTACTTGTATGACATGATATTAACAATGTACTTCGGGCTTGCTGGCCTTATTTTGGGTTTTTTTAAAGATTTTTGTGTTGGGCTTGTTTTAAGTTTATTAATGGCGGTCATATAATTTATAGGAACTTCAACACTTATTTTTTATGTAACAAATGAATTTTGAGTGTTTCTAAAGTATATTTCATATTGGGTTTTTTATAATAATTTTAACTCATATTTTGAGTATATTAGTGAAGCTCCCTTAAAAAAATAAGAAAAAATTTCACAAATATGTGGGCCTTTAGTTTTGTTTGTTTTGGGCCCTTACCAAATGCTTTTAAGTCCAATATTTTTTTCTCTTTTGTTGCATAGTGGAATTGAACCCCTCATTGAAACCCCCTTACCCACAGGATCTCTATAAAAAAGAGGATTTGGTTATAGATTCAATGAAGGGTTCAATCTAACTATTCAATCATTAAAAAAGTTCAAATTCAATATTTTCTCTCTTGTTGGATAATTGGATTGAACCCCTCGTTGAATCCCCTCGCCCACAACCCTCATTATAACATTTCCCCCTCACCCACAACCCCTTATTACTAGATTTCCATGACTTGTATGCTTAGAAAGGTCAAATCTTTTGGGATAATTTGTGGGTTCAGGCCCATGTACATTTCATGTCATCCAACGCACACCCAATAAAAATCCCCATTTGAGTGAAAATGAACCCTTTTATTTGGCCACATTTTGACATGTTTAATCCCAAAACGTAATCATATATGCAAATATCAATTGGCAATACAAGGAGAGATTTAAATAGGAAATGCAAAGACAAATAACAATTGAAAAAAGAATTCAGCAATATAAACACAAATCCAACTAGCCATTAGATTTCAAATCCATATTACGCCCCGGCATTACACAAACCCAACTGAATGGTTCAACGACTTGTCGTCACAGCACAACCAAAACAAAGACCAAGGCATAAAGCAAACATCTACAACTAACTACATGCCGTTTAAACATCACAGACTAGATAATTCCTAAATTGCTCTCTGAATCTCCTCAAGCCCTCTCGCCTCTGATCCGACGAGCGAGCTGGATGTCCTTGGGCATAATGGTGACTCTCTTGGCATGAATGGCGCATAGATTGGTGTCCTCGAACAGACCCACCAAGTAGGCTTCCGCCGCCTCCTGCAGCGCCGCCACGGCGCTGCTCTGGAACCGGAGATCGGTCTTGAAATCCTGAGCGATCTCCCTCACAAGCCTTTGAAATGGGAGCTTGCGGATCAGGAGCTCAGTGCTCTTCTGGTACTTTCTGATCTCTCTCAGAGCCACAGTTCCTGGCCTGAAACGGTGAGGTTTCTTCACCCCTCCGGTCGCCGGGGCCGACTTACGGGCAGCCTTCGTGGCCAGCTGCTTACGTGGCGCTTTGCCTCCGGTCGACTTACGGGCAGTCTGCTTAGTACGAGCCATTTGGAGTTGGTCTTGATGTGAAAGATGGAAGGATTTGGGTGTTTGGTTAGCGAGAAAATGAGAGAAAAAGGAGGCCGATATGAATTTGTGAATTGGGGAGGTTTTGATGAGTTTTATTTATAGTGAGAGTGTGGAGAAGCGGCGGGTTTGAAATTTTGGTCAAATTTTGAAAGTTTTGGATCGGTGGATATGGAGCGTTGATTTCGTATTGTTATCAACGGTGGATATTATTTTTTGTAGGTTGTTAGGGATAGCGATCCGTGTGCACTGAATGTGGACCAATACAATTGGTTTATTCTAGCGGCAACGGAATATTTTCACTCCTTTTCAATTTTCGAGTTGGCGGGTCAAGTATTCGAGTGTGGATTGAACAGTAAGGATCAATGAAAGTTGGGCTTCCTTTAAAAAAAAAACATATGAAATTTGGGCTTCATTCCCTAAAAAATGAACAATCAAACTAGCCCGATGTGTTTCACTTTGTGGTTTCAAACTTTTATTTTTACACAATAATATTCTAACTACATTAATCTACGAGAAGGGAAATTGAATATGGTGCATGGGAGAGTGGACACACTGCTTTTACCAACTGATCTAATTCACATTTGCAAATGACTTTCCAACTTCAGACAAACGACTTTCCAACTTTAGACAAACATGGTCTCTTCTTTGTCTTTAAATTACATTCATGAGTCATGGCATAGATAGTTTCTTTTGTTTTTCTTGGTCAAGCACCCAACTAATCATGCCAATTGCCAAGTAATTTTGATATGCAAGCTTAGGAAGTTAGATAGTAAATTTCAAGCCATGGAGTGGAACCCACAAAGTTAAGCAGCATAATATCGTTCTGCATGATGCACCTCATTCATTACCCCATCTCAAAAATATGCTTCAAAGTGCAACTTCATGGTGGCTGTCTAGACTAATTTTATAAGCAATACTTTTTCTTTTTTTTCCTTTATAATCCTCTTCTTATTATTATGGCACCACCAATTTTTTTTTTAATGTGGATCAAACCCTAGTTCTCAATTTAGCTGAGACTTTTTAATGGCACAAGTTTGACTTTTATGCTTTCAATTACCCACAAAAACCATTTTTGAATGCATCTTGTAGAACGCAAACAAGCCAATAGTGACAAAGATCATTGTATGAAGAAGTTAAACAAGGGCATGCCTATCTGCTTGCACCAAAGCATTTAAGATTATTTAATGAAAGAGTTTCTCAAGATGCCGACCAAAGCATCAGTTGCCTCATACGCACAAACAAGAGATTGCCATTAACATGTCCAACAAGAATACATCAAACGTTGTTATTTCGGTTAAACAAATTGTCTTGGACACTGGAAGTCAAGCTGTCCTACTAAAAAATTTCATTGGTCAGAAAAGAAGAACAATAGAAGACATGAAAAATTATAGAAATGATTTGAGTCGATTGTCGATGACTTTAATGGATATGGTATGGGATGATTTTAAGCGGAAGATTAAACAATGGCATAATAGAGAGTACAATGTAAAATTTGATGTTCATATAGATTGTTTCACTGTTAGCACATGTAACTTGGTGCCACGGCTTTTGAACTACCATATACCTTGTGCTTTCTGCTAAAATATGAGAACTATGAGAGAATATTTGTTTGTAAGAATTTTCTATGTATTCATCTCTTTGTAGAAGATCATATTTATAATACAAAAGAGCCTTAGTAGCCAAGTAAATAATAAATTCATATTTCTATTTACTGTAGAAAATTTGGAATTAAAGTAAATTAATTACAATTAAAATAGGAATCCGTGGTGTGTAAGGAAAGTAAGTCAATGGTCCACAATTCAAGCCAACACTCCCCCTCACGTTGGTGCATAGATGTCGCCAATGCCCAACTAATCCAGTGAATTGTGGAACGCTCTACTGGAAATCGCCTTTGTCAAAATAGATGTCAATTAATCCTCAGATTACACGAAAGGAACCTGAATTACTTTAACCTCGGGATTCTATTTCATGAAGTGTTGATCCACCTCAACATGTTTAGTGCGATGATGTTGAACTGGGTTCTGTGCAATAGTTATAGCAACCTTGTTGTCACAAAAGATATTCATTGTGGATGTAGGTTTATATCCAAGTTCAATAACAACTTTCTTAACCAAAGGAGCTCACAAATCCCTTTAATCATGCTTCTGAACTTGGCTTCTGCAGTGGATAAAGCTACTACCTTATGTTTCTTGCTCTTCCATGTCACCAAATTACCTCCCACGAATGTGAAGTAACCCGATGTGGCTTTTCTATCTATTATACACTACCTGCCCAATCTGCATTTGAATAACCATCAATATTCATATGACCATGTTTTGAGAACATAAGTCCCTTTTTCTAGGTGCAAACTTCAAATATCTAAGTATCCAAAGAACTGCATTCATGTGGTCTTCACTTGAAAAATACATAAATTGACTTACAACGCTCACTGCATAAGCAATGTCTGGTCCTTTGGTATCTTTATTTGTTAGTTAGAACTTGATCTGGATATTCTCCAAAATGATGATTCTGAACAATACGAGTGTTCACAGGTTTGCAATCTTGCATTCCTCTATTTGTCAACGAGTCCAGGACATATTTCCTTTGAGAGAGAAATATGTCTTGCTGTGATTAGGCCACCTCAATCCCTAAAAAATACTTGAGTCCACCTAGATCCTTCATCTTAAACTCAGTAGCCAAATAGTCTTGTAGTTGAGATATTTCATGTTTATCATTCCTAGTAATAATCATATCATAAACATAGATTATCAAAGTTGTTACCTTCCTTTTATGATGTTTCAAGAATAAAGTATGATTTGAGTTACTCTGTTTGAAACCATTGTTCTTCATTGCCATGGTGAACCATCCAAACCATGCTCGTGGTGACTGTTTCAATCCGTACAATGCCGTTTGTAATCTATATACTTTTCCAATTTGAGTAGTATTATATCCACGAGGAATGTCCATATACACCTCCTACGTGAGTTCGCTATGTAAGAAAGCATTCTTTACATCAAATTGGTGTAGTGGCCAATCCAAATTAGCTATAAGGGACAATAAGACTCTGACGGTGTTCAATTTTGCAACTGGTGCAAAGGTGTCCTCATGGTCTATACCATAGGTCTGTGTGTACCCTTTTGCTACAAGTCTTGCCTTATATTGTTCGATAGATCCATTAGCATTGTGTTTTATAGTAAACACCCATCTACATCCGACAATGTTTTTTTCCTTGTGGTATAGTCTCCAGTGTCCAAGTCTAATTTTTCTCAAGAGCTTTCATCTCATTTTTATAGCTTGGACCCACTTAGGATCTTTCAATGCTTCAGAAACCTTAGTTGGAATATGGATAGTAGACAATTAATGCACAAAAGCCTTGAGTGGTTCAGACAGCTTCTCAATGGATACATGATTTGCAATTGGATACTTGGATGTCTTGCTAATATCAGGTAAATAACAGTTTGGTGGCTTCCTGCCATTTTGCCTGGAAGGTAATTAATATCCAATAGATTTATTAGTGCAAAACAATTTAGTAGCGGTCTGGGGTTCTATAGAGACAAGAGCAGCATGACCGGAACTACTAGCAATTTCTCTGAGCTTGCGAACGCAGAGTTCCTCCCACTATTTAGGATAACCATTCAACTTAAAGCAGGTGTCGCGTGTACTTTCATCAGTTGGAGCCTTGGACGGGAGAGTGGGATGGTTTTAGGAGGTGGTGCATCAACAGCAGTAGCATATGACTGGATTTGAAGGTGGGCCGTAATAGAGGAATTATGGGACTGTCATGTGCGACGGGTTGGCCCTGATCAAGGAGCACTCTTAGCAGCTAAGCCAGGGCTAGTAGGTGTGGATGAACCCATCATCACAGCTTGTCGAACATCAAGGCTATCCAAAAATATGTAAACTTGATCTTCCTGCTGAATATCATTATAGCGTAGCGTCGAATATCACATTCATACTCCATCATATTTGGTCGACGGAAATCAATCTCTCTCTATAAACTTTGGAGAGTATTGTAATAGGTTTCAATGGAGCCACTAGCTTGTCGCATATGAGAGACTTGTCGTTTTAGATCATACACCTGAGAGGTTTCAGTGCCATCATAGTAAGTCGTGGCAATTGCATCCCACAATAATTTTGCTGTCAGAAAGCGAATGAAATTGCCAATCAAGCTCTACTCCAGATACTTGATGAGCCATCCCTTCATGATGGAGTTCTCGGTGTGCCAACGGGGAAACGTTGAAGCGGTTGCAGGAGGTTGTAGAAGATCGCCATTAATATAACCAAATTTGTCTTTGCTAGAGATATACATCTCGACAACTTGGGACCATATGGCATAGTTGGTGCCATCCAACTTGATGTCGATATGTGCAATGGAAGGTTCATAGGTAATCGTTGTCAGGATTGTCGTCTGAGTTGGGTTCGGGGTCTAAGTTGGGTTCGGGGTCATCTTGGTAGGATCCTGATTTAAGATCAGGTTCAAGGTTTGAGTCTGCATGTTCAGAAGTTGAACCATTTGGGCACTCAACTCGGCTATAGTTGGTTGAGAAGGAAAGGAGGAAGTAGTGGTGCTACTGGCATAAGGATTAGGAGAGTCACCCTCCCTCATGGTATCAGCTAGGGTTTAGAATCTAAAGTCAGCAATCCCAAGATCACCTATATGATACTATGCTAAAATATGAGAATAATGAGAGAATATTTGTTTGTAGGAATTTTCTGTCTATTCCTCTCCTTTTAAGAGGTCATATTTATAATACAACGGAGCCTTATTGGCAAAGTAAATAATAAATTCATATTTATATTTATAGTAGGAAATAAGGTATTAAAGTAAATCAATTACAATTATAATAGGAATCCTTGGTGTGTAAGGAATCCTAAATATATTAAACATGAGAAATACGTGCGTACGTGTATAATACATTATTAAACTTGAAAGTGCTAAAATCTTTATATGGGTAATAGTTTTGAAAAAGTAAAAAAATCAAAAAGGGACAATATATACTCGAGTAATGGCCTAATAATAACGGATAGGGCTCTTGCGCTACGGAGAAATTTGATTAAGACACCCAAACGATTTCACAAAAGACTTAACAAATATAAATGAATTATTGTTGGTGGACTTTTTCTTCAATTTTTATATATTAAATAATAATTAAAATATAAGTAGTAATTAAAGTAATTCAAAAAGGCTAAGATATTGCTCAATTACATATATTCAATTAAAGAAGTAGGCCAAAAAAGAAAAGTGAAGAAACTAATTTTTTTTTACATGTTAAAACAAATTTTCTTTTTAAACAGTATAGCCACACGGCTATACTATATATATTTAAAAAAGGACGCCCCCAGCGCATAGGTGCCACGTGTTAAACCTATTTTTTAAAAATTCGAGTATAGCCGCACGGCTATACTATTTCTCAAAGAAAATTCCGAAAGAATCCAGTATAGCGCCCTACACCCGCCCAGGGGTTACGCGCCACGTGTCAAACAGGTAGAGCCGGTCGGCTGTACTATTTTTACGAGTATAGCCGCGCGGCTATACTACTTTTAAAAAACAATTAGGGAAAAACTGAGATTTTTTGTTAAATATATATTATTTTTATTCAATAATATGTTAGAATTATGTGTATAATATGTGAATTTTGTGTCTTACTGAAATTTTTGTGAAAAATAAGTGTATTAAACATGAGAAATACGTGCGTACGTCAAGTGTATAATATATTATTAAACGTGAAAGTGCAAACGATGATTGCTATAAGCAAAATAAGCTGTATTGAAGGAACTACATTGAAATCTCAATCCCACCAAATCCATCCTCAATATATCTTCAACGTAAGTGATGGCTTTTTTTCGTGACACCTGGTAATACCAGTGAAGTTGTACTGCTATTAGGAACATAATAATAATCGTTTAAACATGTTTTGGACATTGGAGAATGCTTAAATATCTGTACCTCATGTCAGCCATGGCATTGACTAACCAACTTCGAGTGACTAGAAATTTGTGATCTAATTTACAACGACAAACGTTTGCATTTATGAAAAAATGTGAATATATATCTGCTGCACATTTGAAACAAATGCCAGAATTTTTTGGTTGATTATTATGGATGAATGGCTTTTTCTATTATTATTCTTTTACAGTACGAATATTTTTTTTTTCTTCACAATTTTCTTATACACACCATGAAAGTCTTCAAAGGCTTATGCCTAGCCTTATGGGACATGACTATTCTTAAGACATTCGCCATATAAAAGACTGGAAAAGACTTCATAGGAAACTCATCTAACTTACAAGAATATATCTCTAGGCTCATCCCTCACTGCTGTGAATGCTAACTCTTTCTTACCCTCACTATCTGGGGAGTTTTGTTTCCACTTATCCTTAAATCATTGGATATTTTAAAGAACCAATAGCGACAAAGTTCATTGCACATGAAAGAGGCTAACAAGGGCAGAGACAGAAAGCTTTGAAAACAATGAAAAATATGTGTGGAATGATCCAAAAAGACAATTCTCCATATCTGTCCATACACCGTGCAGTTGAACGAAATCATTATTTAGTTAAACAGATTCTTAGTACACGGAACAAAGATTCAATTTGTACATACAAACAGCAAGAGAAATCATATCATATAACATTTGAATTTTTTTTGTATATCAAGGGAGGACTGCATTTGTTTGTCATTTTAGCAAACTTATGTGGGCAGCAAACCAGAGCATAACACATTCAATTAAAACATATTGCATGGATTGTCGATGATCTTAAGGTACTGTAGGTGACTTCACAGATGATGGCATTATATAAAGATATAGCAAATGATGCTCAGTAGCAGTTTCACCATTAACTCCTTAATTATGTACCATGGCTTTTGAACTACAATATCCTTTTTTTCTTTCTACTCCTTCTACAGATACTGCCATTTTCAATCATTGCTCAAACTTACAACAACATATCTTTGGGCTCATCCCTCACTGCAAAGGACAACAATAACTCTGTCTGGTGCTCACCATTTGGGGAATTCGCTTTCGGTTTCCAAAAGATTGGTATGGATGGTGGCTTCATACTAGCCATCTGGTTTAACAAAATACCCGAAAAGACTATTGTCTGGTCAGCCAATGGCAACAATCTAGTGCAACAAGGATCCACAGTTGAACTCACTGCACATGGCCAGTTGATGCTCAATGATATTGCAACAGGCAAACAAAAAAGGATTGCGGACTTTGGTGGTACTGGAGTTGCCTATGCAGCGCCATGCTTGACACAGGAAATTTCGTTCTGGCCAATGGAAATTCAAACAATTTGAGGGAGAGTTTTGATCAACCAACTGATACAATCCTACCAACACAGACTCTAAAACTAAACAACACACTCCACGCTAGCTACACGGAGTCAAACTACTCACGAGGGAGGTTCCAGTTTGCACTACAATCTGATGGAGCACTCTCGCTTTATACAACAAATTTCCCATTGGATATTCCTAATTATGTCTATTGGTTAACACATACTGAGGGTAGTGGTTGTCAGGTCATCTTCAACCAGTCTGGCTCTATTTACCTTACAGCCACAAACGGAAGCATACTTTATATTCATGTGGTACAGTGTCTGTGTCAGAATCATTCATCACCTTCCATTTCCTACCAATTGGTTTTTTAATATCATACACAAGCATATGCTGCTAGTGTTCGAAAAATCGGCCTAGGCGCGGCCTGGGCGGGTCTGGTCGCCTGGGCGGATCCTTCATCTCCGAGAGCTTTAGGCGGCACCGTGTGGTAAACTAAGCGAAGAAGATTTGGCTGGATCTGCTCCACGAGCTTGCGGCAACAGCACCAGGCGAAGAAGATGACCTAATGGAATACGCTATAAATAGAATTTTAATAGTATAGCCGCACGGCTATACTCTTTAAATAGAATATTTTCAAAGTATAGCCGCACGGCTATCCCCTTTAAATAGCACAATCTTGATTTCACTTTTTTGATTACTTTATTTAGTAGTTATGTTTTAATTATTGTTTACTTAGTGAATAACTAGTATTTAAATATATTATTAAATTAAAAAATAATTACCGTTTATTTAGTAATATAATTTATGAAGTTAATTAAAATATTTATTTATTCACTAAAGAAAAAATAATTAAAACATATAATTACATATGAAAGCAATTAACAATTTAGCACTTTCACGTTTAATAATATATTATACATAACATACGTATTTTTTAATAATACATCCGTGTTCTGCACACGTCTTAAAGAGTCAGTAAAGTTCACATTTTTTAAAAAGCAATGTACAATACTCATATTATACGGGTACATACGTATTTTTTATGTTTAGTACATATATTTTTTACAAAAATTTCAATAAGACATACAAAATTCACGTATTATACAAATAATTCTCACATATTATTGAATAAAAATTACATATATTACAAAATTAGTATAGCAACCGCGCGGCTATACTTGGAAGTAGTCATTACTCTGAGAGGCCAGCCTTAGGCGGTTCCCTCCACTCTAGAAACAGCGCGACCCAGAGCCTGTGCTCAGGCCACAGGGTTCAACTCCACTTCAGCTAATCACCCACCGATCACCCAACCCTATTTAAAATCTAATATAAGATGAGCATCTTCAAAGGGGTGACTGTATCTGATAAACTACACAACAAACCATAGAATGTATATAACAGTAAGGCAATAACTCTTCTATCCAGCATTGCAGCTCTACTGCCTCCATGGAGACGTGTTCTAAAACAACTCTGCCCCGGAAATATATAAAGTCAATGGAAATGATCACCTTGTTAACTATGGAGAGGATTTGATGAAGTGACGAAGAAAGAGAGAAAAGTAAAGCTCCGAATATTCTCAGAAATTGTAAATTTACTTAATGGGGGAATAATAGAAGAGAGATTAGTCTCTTTTATATCACCTTGCTAAACAATACACGTGAATACAGTTAATGAACACGTACATAGTCTAACAACTAAGCCACCTTAGCACTGACACGTGGCAATAGTAACATCAGTTGACATTCCCCCTCAATCTCAGCTGGGTTCAGACCTAGCCTGAGATTGGAACGATGTCGAATGAACACTGGACTATGAAGGCCCTTGGTAAGAATATCTGCAACCTGACCATCTGTGGGAATATATTGCACAACCAGATCTCGATATTGAACTCGTTCTCTAATAAAATGATAATCGATCTCCAAATGTTTACTACGAGAGTGAAAAACTGGATTGACATTATTAAGAGCCAAGGCAGACATATTATCACTATGAATAATAGGTGCCTCTGGCAGTGTCATATGCAAATCACCCACCGATCACCCAACCTTGTTTAAATCTAATATAAGATGTTTGAGTAAAATATGGTTCAAGTTATTCACCCTCATGTTTTTCAATCACTGTATTGTTTATTCTGTTTGATGGGTTATTTATGCATGGGAAATTGAATTAACTTTTAGTTTAATCTGTCATCAGGATTGCACAATTAAAAAAGATGGACATAGCAAGACATAGAACAGATATGTTTTGTGTTGTTTTGGATCTTATGAGAAAATACACATACATCTCTTTCATATATATACAAGTATGTTTGTTCAATGTCTACAAAATTGGATGATTTTCATGCCTAATGGTTGAAAATGTTGAGAAGAGAGACTCTGGCTTTGATCAAGCGCCTGAACAGGTACTCAAGTTCTTCTTCTATATCTTGAATGTTTGCCTCCTGTTGGAATATAGTAGGTGAGATGAGTGTTTGTGATGCTCTGATACCACTTGTTGGGTTTTAGAGAACAAAAAAGTGATTTTATTTATTCAACAAAAGATAGGTACAAGGCTTTATAGAGGAGTAGGCTTATTGGCCTTCAACAACTAGAGAGAAACTATTTGCTAGGCTTATTGGCCTATTCCCTCTCTTTTTGCTGGCTATTTGGCCTGTTCTCGCTCTATTTTTTTTGCTTTGTACAAGAGACAACAACATCTAATTATACACTGAAGCTGCCGCCATTGTCCAAGTCGGTGGACTTGGCTTCTTCTCGCCACTACTTTATAATATAATATTACCTTATTACAAGATTTTTATTAGGACTTTTCTAGAGTTTACAATAATCCTCTCTTAAAATTTGGCTTTGTCAAAGTTAGTGAATTTTCTTGAGTTTTCTAATTTCTTCTAGATTTTTCTATATTCTTCAAGTGTGTATTAAATTTAACACCTCCAAATCCCGGAGCCAAATTTGCACATTCTCAACTTGCATTGCGTAATCAGATTTCTTAGACTTGTGAGTAATAAGGGCATTCAATGCAGCATCCACCTTCTCAAGTTCATTCGTATCTGCAGTTTCCTCACCCTCACAGGATACTCTTTTGGGCTGCACTAGCTTGGAAACTAATGACCAACTGCTTGACTTTGATTTCGAACCAGCTATGAAGGACAACAAGGATTCAAACACAGCAACTCTTTCAACATGTTGATCGACAAAAAAGCAAAAAGACGACGGTAAATCACCGTCGTGTATTCAGTTTTTCAGCGGTCGTGGAATCCACCGTCATCTTTTCCCTAATAAACCATGACGCTAAATCACCGTCGTTGTTAAAATATACAACGTCATCAACAAATAAAAAACGACGTCTTTTTACTGCAAAAAGATCGAAAAAAGCAGTCGGGGATGAGAATATACGACCAACTCTCTAAACAAACCGTCGTTAAAAAGGAAAAATATGACACATATTAACAGAACAAGGCCGCAAAATAGACATACAACGACGAAAATTAAAATAATACGCCGTTAAATATCATTTTCACGACAACAAAAAATATGACGCCTTTAAGGACATTAGAAGACGACGTTATTTATTCCTACTACGTCGCCTAGATAAAAACAGCCGTCGTATAATACATTTTCCACTTCGATTTTTCTATAAAAGATGACGTGGAAATAGTTGTCGGTGTCATTATTTACGACGTATGTATTTATATAATAGACGTTGAAAAAACAAACAACGTCGGTTACTAATATATGAGAGTCGTATTACAAAATTTGTACGTCCTATTTTCAGAAACAAACAACGACGATAAATATTAGACGTTGTTAAATAAAACAACGTCGAAAAAAAAAAAAAACAGACGTGTTTAGTCTGCATAAGTTTTAAAAAATAGTCGAGGATGAGAATAGACGACCAACACAAACAAATCACCGTCGTTAAAAAGGAAAAATATGACAAATATTAGAAGAACAAGGCCGCAAGATAGACATACAACGACGATAACTAAAACACTACGCCGTTAAATATAATTTTCACGACAAGAAAAAATATGACATCTTTAAATACATGAGAAGACGACGTTATTGAAAACTACTACGTCGTTTATTTCCAAACGACCGTCGTGAAATAAGTTTTCCACTTCGATTTTTCTAAAAATGATGACGTGGATATAGGTGTCAGTGTCATTATTTACGACGTATGTATTTATGTAGTTGACGTTGAAATGCGAAACAACGTCGGTGGTATTTATATAGTCGACGTTGTATTTATATGTATTCATTACTCACGACGTACTTATTAATGTAGACGACGTTGAACTTCTAAACAACGTCATTATTTACGACGCATTTATTAAACCACGTCGGTTCCAAATTAATGTTCAGATAATTTATCTCATTTTTAGACGTCGGTATTATGTTATTGGAGTCGTGTTATTTTGGATTACATGGCGGTTCTTAATCCGTCCCCGACGTGATATCCTGGATAATTGCTTCACAATAGCGTCGTGGTTCTTCATTGTTACGTTGCTTTAAGACGCCGGTAAATATGCTGAATAAATGGTTAACCATAACGTCGTGTTTTATTTGAACAGACGTTGTTTTTTATGCAGAATATAATGATGTAATCTGGATCCAGTATTTTTTGCACTGATTGTTTTGTGGCCAAAACCTGTATAATGAAAGTGAAGAAATCAAATTACAATATATTATAAAATGAATGTCATACACTGCCAATTACATAAGCATCATTCAATCCATATATCTTCACACCCATCTCGAATATTTTGACCACCTAACTCACCCACCAGTTCATCAAATGTGTCAACATTTGGCATCCCTCTAGTAAATGGCTCACACTCAATTATCACATCACCTAAGACTTCATCACCAATAACATCATTATATTCTCTATTAGGCATTGATAAAACTACCGACCAACCACGATGCATCGGGTCGTCAACAAAAAAATATTTGTTTGACTTGAGAAGCCAAAACAAATTGGTCATTCCTATGTCCAATTTTACTCAAATCTACAAGGGTAAATCCAAGTTCGTCGACTACAAGACCAGAACTATCTATCCAATCACACCTAAAGACTGGGATTGTAAACTTTTGGTAGTCAAGGTCCCAAATTTCTTGAATGACACCATAGAAACCCATATTTGAGAGAATTGGGTTTTTATCCTTGGCACTAGCAACTTGCATGGTTTGTGCAAGTAAATAAACTCCACTATTTTGAGTTGTCCGCACATCATCTTGTGCCTTGATATTGAATTTAATACCTTTAATAAGATAGCTCCTATATAATGGCACTGCCATGTTTGGACCAACTGCTAGCCACCTTAAATTTTCTGATACGCCATGATTGTCTTCCTCAAGTTCACTTTGAACCTGCAAATTAATCAAATCTTAATTCAATCTAACATAGAAATAAGAAGAAAATTAAAAGAGAAATATGTTATTCAACAACATATACCTTGAAGCGTAGCCATTGAATGAAAGTGCTATTGTGCTTATCCTGCAGCCACTTTGTTCTCTTTCTAAATTTTGGATAAGCAGTCTTGATGTGGATCATATGTTGCCTACATGACACGAAAAATTCAAGCATTACGGTCCCAAATATATAAGATAAACATAAGAAATAATTTAAAATGGAAACTTAAAGAATAAAACTCATACGTACTCATAACTCAGCCCCAATGCACACAAAGTCTTTTTAGCCTCATACATAGAGGTTGGTATTGTATTTCCTTCTGGAAGCAAATCGCCTTGAAGTATCAATAATTCTGTAAAACAGACATCACTCATCCCATGTTTTGCCTTCAAATTATACAACTTCACTAATGCCGATAACTTCGTGTACTTTCTACAACCAGGGTACACTGGTTGATCTCCATCCCCAATCACATTGGCAAACTCATACGGATCGGAACCAAAATCACCAAAATCATTATCATCCATATCAATTTCTTCAGACACAAAACTGTACCTACTATGGCCATCATCTTCTTCAACATTTCTACTAGCATTAGTAGTTGCTTCCCAAGGTTCTCCGTGAAATGTCCAATTCTTATAGCTTTGGTCAATTCCATTAAAGTATACGTGATCCCTTATAATTCCAACCCCAAACAACTTCAAATTAACACATTTAACACATGGACAACGGATATGTGTTGTAGTTAGAAGATTTTCTACAGCAAAGTTCAAAAATGCTTCCACCCCAAATTCATATGCCTTCGATCTTCTATCCGAGTGCATCCATGACTTATCCATCTCCGACACTATAACCTATTATCTATAATAAAGTGAAAATACGGGCAATGACCATCACTATAGCAGATTATACAAAGATTTAATAGCAAGTAATACAAAACAGAGACGACGGGTTTTAAACAAAAACAGACGTATTTGGAATATATAGACGACGGATTTTCAACATACGTCGTCTATTATAAGTAATACAAACGACGGTTTATGAAACAACCGTCGTGTATAAGTAATACAAC
>NC_047655.1:1374577-1423218 GCF_902201215.1 Prunus dulcis | reverse complement strand
TGAATTTCAAGAGGGAGATTTTGACATTTACACGAAGCCTAATGAAGAGTTTCATGAAGCGTGGGAGAGATATACAGAGATGTACATAAAGTGTCCACATGTTAAAATTGATTCAGATACACAAATGAATATTTTCTTTGATGGGCTTAATCCTACATCTAAGAGCCATGTGAATGCATAAGCAGGAGGATCATTGTCAAATAAATCTGCAAGAGAGGCATTTGAACTGTTTGATATGATGGCTACAGAATCTCAGCAATGGGCAGCAGAACATTCACAGAAAAGGGGCATTTTTGAGTTATCAGTAGGTTCTCCCAATATGTCTGCACAAATGGAAAAAATGGATAAGAAAATTGATGCAAAGTTTGATATGCTTCTACAACATCTAGCAAGTTCTACACAGCAGCCACCTACATCAACAGTTTGCACTATATGCAGTATGGCTACACATGACATAATGGGCTGCCCACATAGAGACTCTTACCCAGAGCTTGTTGAACAACATGTCAATATGATGAACAGCTATCAAAGGCCTAGGAATGATGCATATGCAACTCATTACAATCCTGGATGGAGGGATCACCCTAATTTCAAATGGGGTGGCAATCAGACTAATGCCAAACCATTCCAGCATGCACAAAAACCTTTTGTTCCCCCCAAACCATCTCTGGAAGATCAACTTGCTAAACTGGCAGCAACAACTCAATCATTCATCGAGGGCAACAATCAAAGATTTCAAAATGTTGAAGCATCAATTAAAAGTTTGGAGCAACAATTTGGACAGCTCGCTACACAGATTTCAGACAGAGAAAAGGGCAAATTTCCTAGTCAAACAATTCCTAATCCAAATGGACGTGAAGATTGCAACGTTGTTCGGACTTTACGATGTGGAAAAAGCTATGACAATCGTGAAAATAGCATTGAAAAGGAGCAGCAAACAGTGGAGGATAATACAGAAAATTTTGCAGCAGAACCTGCCAAACCTGCAGAAAAACATACTTTGACAGATCTGGAAACTGTTCCAAAACAAGTTCCTGAGCGTGTTTATGAGGCCCCTATTCCATATCCAGAACGTTTGAAGCCAAAAGCAAAAGATCAACAACTCAAGGACTTTATGCAGACATTATCCAAGGTTCAAATCAACATTCCATTACTGGATGCAATCAAGAAAATTCCATCATATGCCAAATTTTTGAAGGAAGTTTGCAGCAGCAAAAAGAAGCTTTCAGATTTGGACAAAGTTATTTTGACAGAACAGTGCAGCACAGTTTTGCTACACAAACTACCACCTAAGAAAAAAGATCCAGGGAGTTTTAATATTTCTTGCACTATTGGAAATTCTAATTTTAAAAGTGCTTTAATTGATTTGGGTGCAAGTATTAATTTGATGCCTTTTTCTGTTTTCCAGCGATTGGGGCAAGGAGATTTAAAGCCCACATCAATTATACTTCAACTAGCTGACCGTTCAATCACTTATCCAAGAGGTGTTATTGAAGATCTAATTATTAAGGTTGATAATCTTTATCTACCGGCAGATTTTGTGGTTTTAGACATGGATGAAGACCTTCAAACACCTATTATTTTGGGGAGGCCGTTTATGGCAACAGCTAGGACCTTAATTGATGTGGAAGCTGGAACATTGACTTTACGGGTTCAAGACCAATCTGTGGTGTTTAATTTGTTTGAGGCAGCAAAACGTCCTGCTGAACAGCAAGATTGTATGCGTATTGACATGGTAGATAGTATGGTGCAGACGGATTTTATGCTAATTCAAAAACATATCAGTTGCTGCATGTTTTACAGGGGGAACTTGAGACAAATTCTGAAGATGAAGGTGTTCTTGAGTACATTCACGCATTGAACAGTCTGCCCACAGTGTTGCCAAAATTTAGGAATGTGTACGAGAGTTTAGGGGAGCCCAAACAGCCCCTTAAACCATCTAGACAACAGCCGCCAAAATTGGAGCTGAAGCCTTTACCAAAACATCTTAAATATGCATTTCATGACAGTCAAATTTTACGGAAGGAATTTCAGCCAGGGCAAAAGGTTCTGTTATTTAGTTCAAGGCTCAAGTTGTTTCCAGGGAAATTAAAATCTCGTTGGACTGGACCCTACCTAGTGACTCAAGTTTTTCCTCATGGAGCAGTTCAAATCACTAATGAAGATAAAGGCAACACGTTCAAGGTGAATGGTCATAGGCTGAACCCCTACATGGAGACACCCTTTGACATTGCAGCCGAGTCTTTGACTCTGAAGGAACCAGTGATTTGACCACCAGGCTTCTGCAAAGTCTAGCTACAGACTTAAAATAGCGTGCTTATTGGGAGGCAACCCAATTTTTCTAAACTCTTTACTTCTTTTATTTTCAAACCAAAAACAAAAAAAAACAAAGAAATTTTTTGTTTTCTTTATCTAGTTGTTTCTATTTTCTTTCTATTCCTAACACATAATTGACTCAATGCAGGACACAACCATCAGCAGCAAGCATCAAAAACAGAAAATCCTATACTGGAATCTTGCACCCAGTAGCAGCTGGAATCTTGCACCCAGCAGCAGCTGGAATCATGCACCCAGCAGCAAGTCTACATTAACATCACCACATCTACACTATACTGGAAGTTAAAGCAATTCAGATGAGTAAAGATGCAAGTTTGGGGGAAGCTGTTGCGGTTCCAGCACATATATATAATTTTGAGAAGTTAATTTTTGCAACTCAGTTTACATCACATAGCCAGACACCACACAACTGAGTATCCTCTCAGAACCAACCAACAGACACAAGCAAGCAGAAATTCTCACAATCCAGAAAGACCCATGAATTATTGCAGATCTACCAAAAAAAAAAAAAAATGCAGGGATTCGATATTATACCTGCTCCCAACTTGAAGATTGACTTGCTCGCTGAAACCCTCCAATAGACGCGGATGAGTATCTCAGAACAAGGCAACGAAGTCTGAAATGCTCCCAACTTGAAGATTGACTTGCTCGCTGAAACCCTCCAATAGACGCGGATGAGTATCTCAGAACAAGGCAACGAAGTCTGAAATAATCACTTTTGTTCTTAATTACTTTCAACACAAAAATACCCACACTGAGACCCAGTTATGAGCACAACGCGAAGCTTACCGTTAACCAAGCTCAGGAACTGCGAGACTATGTGGTGTTGGGGTTGAACTCCGTCTGGGTCAGCTCATCTGAGTCGGGGGGGTCGGAGTTGGGACGGATCTCGGTGAGCATCCGATTGTCTCTTCGACGAAGCCGCAGCTGATGGTGATTTTGATTTTGTTGAGGGTTTTCTGGATTTGGCACCCTCACATAGATGAACCCACACGACTATGCTCTGAAAGATAGCCAAGGCTCTTGAGTTCTTGCTGGAGATGACAAGGGGAGAGGGTGGAGATGGATGGATTGAAACTGAGTGAAATAAAAAGAGAGCGTCTTTTGTGATTTACAATCTGAGTTGCGAATGGCCAAAGGCGAGCTTTTCAGCTCTGGGCTCGGGCTAGGAGAAGGGAATCCAATATTTTTTTCAAATGACAGATGCAGCAGCTACACTAGGTTATATGGTCACTATCGCTCATATTTGACGCGAATGTGGACGTGGTTGAGTTGGTCAGCGCTCTTCGCATCCCAGCTACAGGTCCTGCCTTCGAATCACCGCAGCATCACCTCCGCATCCCTGGTGTGTTCTGTCTCTCTTTTTCTTTTTTTTCTTTTTTTTGTTTTTTCTCTTTTACTTTTTTCTGTTTATGTTTTATGTTCTTTTCTTTTCTTTTTCTTTTTTCTTTTATTATTTTTTTATTTTTTTTATTTTTTCTCTCCTAATTACTTCTTTAGTTGTTTCCTTTGTTTATTTTCCACGCCTTGAGGACAAAGTGTGATTTAAGTTTGGGGGTGGGAAAGTAAATTTTATATTTTTCATTTTTTGAGTCTTGTTTAAAAATTTTCGTTTTTAAGTTAATATCCATAGATTATTTTAAACGTTAGAACAAATGGACATGGTGAAGATCAATCCCACAATAGAGTCTTTTCTATTTATTGTTGCTTAGACACTAATTCATGAATTATACTTTGAAATTTGCACATCACATCAACATGGTTTTTGGGGAGTGAGATTGGAATACTTACTTTTTGTCCAAGTGTGTTTTAATTTCTGTTCAATATAAATAAAGTTAGTATGTGTTATAAAGTAATAATTGCCTCACCCGAAGCTTTGCTAGTAACCGGGCCAGTCCTGCCTAATCAGCAGTGATTCTCGAGACAAACGATAGAGTTTTGGCATGAGGTAGGGTGGTTAGTTGGTTTCGTAGCCTTTTCAGCTTGAGTTAATAAGTCCTTAGGGGTGTTCTACACCTAGTGCCCTAAAACCTGAGTGGTTTGGGAGACATTGACCTAAAGCTCGCTACGCGGTTGGATCGAAAGCTTAAGGGAACCAACATTGCACAACTACTACTATTACTATAACAATCAACAAAAAAAAACAAAACAAAACAAAAGCAAAAACAAAAGCAAAAAAAAAAGTAAAAAAAAAGTGTGGAGTGTGTGAAGTATGAATAAAAGGGATGAGAGTTAAGGGTTTTAGTCGAGTCTCCATAACCATAATGGTTCACTTTACACCGAAAGAAGTTTGTGAATTCTTTTCTAATTGAGTCTAAATAGCTTAGACTTTGTGGTGGGATTACTTGGATCTATGGAAAGGATGTTCTAGTTTTTAAAATTTTCTATGGATTGCAACTTGAAGGTGGAAATTTTGTCCTGGTTAAGTGTTAGCTAGATGTCTAATCTGTTAAGTTTTTATTTTTGTTTGAGTCTTGTTTCGCTTGAGGACAAGCAAAAGCTAAGTTTGGGGGTATTTTGATGGACATATTTTATATTATATATTTAACCTCATTCTTAGTATATTTTGGTTAATATTTTGGAATAATCAAATGGAGGAATTTTGGAGTAATTCCAGTTGGAGGACGTTCTTGAGTCACTTAGCTTGATCGTATCAAAATTTCAGAGTTTTCTTCCAAGCGGTTATTTTCTGGCAATAAAATAAAAGGAGCAGTGCTTGATGTGCTGGAATAGTGACGTGTTGTTGGGCTTTTTTATTGCGTTTTTGGAGCACAAGATGACCTCGGATGGGGTTCGTGGCCTTCTAGAGAAGTGTTCAGAACATTTTTATCTTTAAAACAAGCTATCTTGGGCCAGATTTGGAGGAGATTTGGGGCAAAAAAACGTGGCTGGGCAGATTTTGGGCAGATTCTCCTATTCCAATTTGGACTTTATTTCCTAGTTTTATTTTATTTTAATTAGTTTCCTTGTGGGGATGGAAAAGCTGTACATTGGCAGCTAGGTTTTAAGGGGTATTTAAGCTCTTTCTCACAAGGAATTTGGGGACTTCTTTTTTCACTTTTGAACTTTGCATTGTGGAGAACAATTGCTAGGGTTTCGGGTTTTCACAACTTTCAGGTGTTTTCGTTCTTTTCTTCTTAATGATATTTTCTTGGATTTCAATTATGAGTATGCGTAACTAAATTTCTTTTGTTAGGGTGAAGCCTTGAACCTTAGCATGAATATGTGATTTTTATTTAATTGCTTATGATGAGTGCATGCCTACTTGAATTGTTAATCACTGTTTTAAACTATCTAATTGCCTTAATGCCTGATCACCATTAGGATCTTTAGAAAAGTAATTGGATGCAATTTTGGTCTGAAGGTTCCCTGAAATTGATGCTAGCTTCTCGTGATTAATAATTGTAATTTCACTTAAGATGAACACCACGTCTTAAGGGTTGCATGGTTTTTCAAAGGGTTTTCATAAAACTTAATGAGACTTTCATGTTCAGATTTGATCCGAACGTCCGGACGGGTTGCATGTTGGATATACGTTCTGTGTTGGAGGTTCCAAGTAGCATATACATTAGGAAAACCTAACCTTCAAAGTGGCATGTGCAAATCATAAGTAATTGGTAAAAGTTCATAGGATTGCTAGGTGATGGTGAAACCCTCGTGCTTTTATAAATTGATATTCAAAACTCTTTCCTTCAATCATATTTGTTCTTGTTTTAATATTTTTTTTTAGAATCAACCAAATTCATAATCATCTTTCTTGACCTTTTATTTTAAGTAGTCATTTGGAATTTGTTTTTACTTAAATTGCTAATTAGTCCTTGAGGAAAACGACCTTGCATGAGCATCTATACTACAATAGCCTTGTATTCTTGCAAGTCTTTTATGTGATTTTAACCCTGTTTGCACATATACTGTTGTAACCACATGCACCGCCGCCTTTCTCTTGCAAAATTGTCATGCAGATATTTGGAGGTATGAAGGACAAACTGGTCCAAGCCTTGAGCCACCCAGCAGCACTTGAGCCAGTGCTTTTAGGATAGACATAGTGCCTCAAAACTCCATCATAGTCAAGAGTTGCTCTCTGGTAAAAATCTTGGGTTAAAACTGTGCTGTTTGATATCATATGAAGTATGCTTCTGTTCCTGGCAGTAAGGTAAATAGAGCCAGACTGGTTGAAGATGACCTGATAACCACTAGCCGCAGTGTCGGTTGACCAATAGATAGTATTAGCAGAATCCAATGGGAAGTGTGTTGTGTAAAGCAAGAGGTCTCCATCCGGTTGTAGTGCAAAACGGAATCTTCCTTTTGAGTAATTTGTTGCTGTGTAGCGGGCAAAGACTGTGCTTGTTTGATTTAGAGTCTGCAAAGGTAGGAGTGTATCAGTTGGTTGATCAAAACTCTCCCACAAATTGATTGAACTTCGGTTAGCCAGCACAAAATTTCCAGTGTCCAGCATGGCTGCATAGGAAACTCCGGTACCAGCAAAATCAGCAACCCATATTTGCTTGCCTATTGCAGCATCATTGAGCCTAAACTGTCCATCTGCAGTGAGCTCAACTTTGGATCCTTTTGCCACTAGATTATTACCATTGGCTGACCACACAATAGTTCTTTCTGGTATTTTGTTAAACCAGATGGCAAGTAAGAAGCTGTTTCTACCAATTTCTTGGAAACCGAAAGCAAACTCCCCAGATGGTGAGGCCCAAAAAGAGCTATTGTCTGCAGTGAGGGATGAACCCAAAGGTATGTTCTTGTTAGTTTGAGCAGTGGTTGGAAATGGCAGGTGTAGGAGGAGAAGCAGAAAGCAGAAAGCATATGCTAGTTCAAAAGCCATTATAGTCAGAGGGATATTTCTCTAGGGACAATTCATTTGCACTATATATGAGTCACAATCCATTGGAAGCTTTTATTTACAACTGCAGCTTCTTATTTCTGCTATTATTCAATTCAAGCAGATGTTGACCAGGAATTTTCCATGTCTTATTTCTGCTAAAATGAAAGGAAGTCAATGCTTTCCTGCATTAAATATAAAACATTCTCTAGCTTGGCATCTGGACATTATGTTCAGAAGCAAACCTTCAGATATTTCTATCTCATTCAAATCAGTTTTCTCTTGGCTTTCCCAAGAAACAAACACAGCAGATACCCTTCAAACCCGCAACATGTGTCTTTTTTGGTGCTTAATATATACACACATCTTTATTGGATGCACCAAAAAATTGGTTTGTTCGATGTGTTGACAATCTCGTTTATAGAAACATGATTGCAAACACTCTGTAAACATGGAGGTCAAGGAATTAAATATGGAAGTAGATGGTGTTTTAGTTGAACTGTCTTAGAAAATAAACAGTTGGTGTAGGCGTGGTCATTTGACATTTTTGGATCATTTCACAAGTCTTTTTCAGTGGTTTAAAAACATAATCCTTATCTCCATACAATGTAATTTGCCACTATTTTCTTGTCTGAGGCCTATAATCATGTTCTCAGTTGTATTTTAAAATATTTTAAAGATGTCCAACAAAAAATCCTGCCTTTAGTTTAAGAGGCCACTAAATAGTGACAGGTATATACAGTGAGAAAAATGCTCGACTCCAAGAAGCAAATCCTATGCAAGTAATTGTTTTTTATTACTAAATATATACCCCTATAGAAACAGAAGAAACCGCTTCTGGCTTAGAGAATTCTTCTGGACATCCAGCATGAAGTTGGACCTTAACATTAAGTCTCAAAAATAGATGTCTTCCAAGTTGTAATTTGTTTGGGTTATTATATTATTTCAAGAAATTTGTTTTCTTGGGCATCATCATGGTGGTTATTGTAAAGTTGTGGAAGTGTGAATTATTATGCTTGGATGGTGTAAATGCTTTTCAATATAGCAAATAATTTTACAATTGAAAATTTTTTGATGTCATGTACATAAATATATTACAATGTCAATTAGTAACAGAATTCCATAGCTGTAAGCATCCACCTTCACTGTGGGACAGTTTTTGAACTATTCAGGGGCCACAAAGCCTTTAGCTCCCCTGGTTCTAGTAGTCGTTTGCAAACTATTCAAAAGGCAGTTTGCCTCTTAGGTACTAGTTTGGTCTTGACTCTTCAAAGGGAAAGCGTGCTAAAGCGGCATCGCTCTTAACTCATACAGAATGATGCCCCTCATTGCAGCAATTTAATAATTGAAATCTAGGACATTCTTTTCAGTAAAATTTGATTTAGCAGTAGTTGGATTTGCAGTTTTTAGTTTAACTACGTTAGTTGAGCTTAGATTCTGTTGGGAAACAAAAATCTAGTGACTGCAGTATACTTGTTCTATGTTATCAGAAGGCTAGCATATTAACACAACTAAAAAAACACAATTCTGTGCTCATTTGTGGTAGGATTTCCAAGTGGTTTGCATGAGAAGCCCTTGCTCTGAACCCACAGTCTTCTCTTTGTTTCTTCAGTCCAGGCAAGTTTTTCCATAGTGGTTCAGTTTAAAAGACAGTACTTCTGCAACATAAAATTAACCATTGAAGGCACATATCAGATAGAGATTTACATAATAAATATGGAGCTGGTGTAATTCATGCATATAGATTGAAGTTATAATGAGTAAGGAGCAGTTCCTTCAAGCAACTCTTTGACATTCTTCATGGTGGAACTTAGCCATACAAATTTTTTTTTAGCAAAGGGTGTTTATATGGAGGATATGAACTCCTCCAGTAAATAGTACTGTCACAAACCAATCAGAAATAGTAAACTCAATACACAACATTATCTTAAACATCTTAAGACAAGGCTTGTCAAGTTCGGTTCACTTTGATGCATACGAAATACATGTACTGAAACATTCCAAATTCTCTAGATAATTGGTATTGCTAATTCCAAAAGTTCATAAACATCATGCTATTCAGGAGCACTCCAATGAGGATCAAAGTTGAGGTATCTTTCTTTTTAAAGTAGAATTGTCTTTCCTCATTTTGATCAGAGCTTTTGTACCAAGACTGAGGTCAATCAACCCGTTCTAAAGCGGAACTCTCTTCTTCCAACACTCATTGGTTTTGAAAATGGCAACGGCGCAAAAGAAATCACCAAGGCATTCCTGCCTGCACCAATCCTCAGATACCTCCTGAAAATGGTCATAGTCAGAATTAGGCCAATCCGTGTTTCGCATAGTTTCGAAATGAAAATGATCCGTTTCTTGTGACGTTTTATCACAACTTTGTGAAACAAAATCCTGTTTGCATCCTTTCAGAACATCATTTGGATCAATAAAGCTGTAACCATTGGGGCAATGACAACTTGGTCCTTGATCATCATGTCAACATAAGCTGTTGAACCTACATACACCACCTCCTGTCTCTTCTGAAATTGAGGCGCAGATATTTGAAGGCATGTATGAAGAAGTAGACCAGGCCCTGGGCGACCTCATATTTGAGCTACTTCTTTTAGGGTAGACATAGTAGTACCTAAGAACTCCATTATACTCGAGTTGCTCTCTGTTAGAAGTCTTGCATTGAAAATGTATTGGATAATATTGTCCTAAGTATTACCCCATCCTCGGATTCAGGGTAAACAGAGCCATCATGGTTGAAGATGACCTGATAGCCAGCAAAAAAGGTATGGGTTGACCAATAAGCAGAATTAGAAGAATCCAATGGGAAGTTGGTTTTGTAAAGCACTATATTTCCATCATCTTGTAGTGTGAGCTGGAATCTCCCTCTGGAGTAATTTGTTTCTGTATATCGAGCAAAAAGTATGTTTCCTTGATTTAAAGTCTGTGTAGGTAAGATTCTATCAGTTGGTTGATCAAAACTCTCCCACAAACTGATTGAGTTTCGGTTAGCCATCACAAAATTTCCGGTGTCAAGCAGGGCTGCATAGACAACACCAGTACCAGAAAAATCAGCATACCATATTTGCTTGCCTGTTCTAAACTCAATGAGCCTAAACTGGCCATCTTCAGTGAGCTCAACTCTGGATCCTTTTGGCACTAGATTATTGCCATTGGCTGACCAGACAATAGTTCTTTCAGGTATTTTGTTAAACCAGATGGCAAGTACGAAGCTATGTTTACCAATTTCCTGGAAACCAAAAGCAAATTCCTCAGTTGGTGAGGTCCAGAAAGAGTCTTTGTTCAGTGCAGTAAGTGATGAGCCGAGGGAGATATTTTTGTGTGCTTTAGCAGTGGTGGAAAATGGCAACTGTAAAAGAAGAAGCAGAAAGAATAAAGGGTAGGATAATTCAAAAGCCATGGTAGGAAGAAGCATATTTCTCAAAGAGACTAGAGGAGGAGTTAATGGTGAAAACACAACAGCAAGCAACCATTATTTTGCCCTATATATCTCTCTTTGTTAATAGGAGGAGGAGTATTTTGGCAATCCATCTTATTAATTCTACTGTGTTATCCAATTACAACAGACATTGACCCAGTTCTTTCCTGCATTGTCTCTTAGCTGAAGGGTAAAAGCCTGTTGATTAAATATAAAGCTTGCTCTAGCTTGGCTTCAAGAGAATATATATATTTATATAAAACAGATTTTCTCTTATACGGACGTCCGGATGTTATTACCCTTCAAAACCCTAAACATATTATATTTTTCGAAAACACAGGAGCCCTCTTACAATTCCAAAGGCAATTAGCGGTGCTTAAATACCAAACCAATTAATGCCCTCCTCAGGCTCGTATATATACACATATCCTATATATTATATATGAATGCATGTATGTGTGTATGGAGCAATCAATGTTTACTAAATAATGTTTGCATACAATATGTAAACAATGATGTGTCGAGCAATTACGTATGAAAATGTGATGGTGTTTTAGTTTATCTGGGCTTTTTGGCTCACTCCACAAGTAAATAAATCTAAATTACAATAAGACTAAATAAATAGGTAAGTAACCAAAATCCTAATATAGTAAGAAAGGACTCGCCAACACTTTCCCTCAAGTTGGAGCAAAGATGTTCGCATGCCCAACTTGAAATGGTATGTAGGACTTATTTTATTTAATTAAGTTTCCAATGTGGGGCCTATATAATGCAAATATTACGTTAAGTAGTAAAATAAGTCCTAATACATTGTCAAATTTTCAATGTGGGACTTATATTCTTCAACTTTTATAATACAAATGTTTTAAAATGTTGTTAGGGGAAGGAGCCATTGATTTAAGCCTATTACACCCTCAACAGTGAGCGAATGAGTTTGGGGGAAATCTGGTATGGGCTTTTTTATACTCAATTCTGCTCAGTTCAAGACCTAAGGTTGATGGGTTTGAGTTGTTATGATCAAATACACATAATTTTTAGCATTCTTTATGGTGGAATATCTTAGCCATACAGAACTTGTGATTTGGAAGCTTCTGTTCCGAAGGCTGGTAATGGAGTTTTATGCTTTGTCATGGCCCATGGTGATGCAGAAGCATAGGGGTGGATCAAGATAGATATTTATCATTTAATTAGTTATTTCATGATATATTGTTATTTTCTTATTTAGGTAGTTTTTGGATATCTTTTATTATTTATGTGTAATTTTATAATTAATTAGTTTACTTTTGGACCAAGTAGCCTTGGTGCCCAAGTCTTGTAAAGCTTATAAATAAGGCTAATGTAATAGTTGTAGGGGAGTTGATGTTGATGATTCATGAAATAGTTTATTTGTGGCATGGATTTGCTACGATAGATGTGAGTTTGCACTAGCCTTAGATTTCGGTACTCGTGTATGTGGTTGGTGACTTGTGTCCTGACCTCGATCCTCATCACATGGGTTTTGGAATTGGAAAAATGTAAAGCAGAAATCTTGAAGGTTCTATGGCTAACTTAGTTGGTTTGATATTTGCAATCTATGTTAGATTTTATGTATATTTGTTCATGATCTTTCACACAACCTGAAATACATAAAAGACATACCTGTCATCATCTTCCTTGAGACACAATCTCAGAACTCATCCAATCGTAGCAGTAGCAGCACGAGCAAGAGACATGAACGACTTAAGACTTCTGCTGTCTCTCAGGGTCTTAAGCTTATATAGGGCTATGTCAAGTCGTCTCTACTCATCACTGAGGGCCGACTTAACTAAGGCTATAAGCCCATCAAGCAACGGTTCATGCAAAAGGAAATAAATAGGACCCCTTTAATTGGCTTCAAAACTTTCCTTATTTCACAAAATCTTGGGGCCCAAGGTATAACATAATTTAAACTCCTATTAATCCTGATATAACTTAGTATCTAGTACACCGATCTAAATAGGAATATAACATTGTATGCTTATTTTAGTCAATTGCATCAGATGTTTCATCCTTGAAGATAGCCTTTGCTTGTGAATTATTACACAATTTTGTTAATACCTGAGAGGTTAAGTAGATAGTGTCTTGGCTTGATTGACTAATTGATATTGAATATGTTTTTGTAATTTTGAACCTTATAGTTCTAGATAGGAGCCAATTAATATTCCCAAATGTTCAAAACATGTTTAGACTTTTGCTTTTATGTTGCTGCACGTCAATTGAACATTTCAACTTGGCTCATAATCAAAGATGCAGCTTGCTTGAAGCCTTCAACGTTATGAACATTATTTAGTCAGATTTCCGATGTGGGACTTATATTCTTCAACACTTGTGACTCTTTTTGTAATTCAATCCGTGCAAGTTGTTGATGCTGGTTCAATTGAAAATGCATAATTTACTGCAGTGTTAATAAATGTATTTATTTTGACAGAAAATTGATACCATTGAATACATATACAGTGTCCATTGAATACATATGATTTAAGATGTCACAATGAGTAGAAGAAGATGCAAGACTACCTGAGATTCACTAAGTTTATGGCTTGGGGCCTTGGTGATCCAAAATACAGACAACTACTTACATTATTGAACTTGAAAATGAGGACGGATTTGGTGGAATTGAGACTTCAACAGTTCCTTCAAGCATTCGTGTGAGTTTCTTCGTTGTCGGTCTCAATGATGGATCCTCCTGAATGCACCATATTGCAATCATCACATACTTCTCCATCGTCTTCATGTCTTCCATTGCCTCGTCATCATTCTTGAACAGTAGATGCAGTTTCTTTTGCTCATAGCAATCATATGCCCAATCAGCTAGTATCATTTGATCTTCATCCTCTGCCTGTTGTTCAAAGTTCCTCCGGCAGCAAACAATCTCCAGTAGCAAAATGCCATAGCTGTAAACATCCACCTTCAGCGTGATGGGAAAGTTTTTAAACCATTCAGGGGCCACATAGCCTTTAGTTCCCCTGATTCCAGTAGTGGTGTGAGTCTGGTCCATTTTCAAAAGCTTGGCCAATCCAAAGTCGGATATTCTTGCACCGATAGAGTCATCTAGTAGAATGTTTTGAGGCTTAATGTCACAATGTATGATTTGGCTGCTGCAGTCTATTAGGGAACCTCCTACATCAAAGGAGATCAGTTCATCACCAACTCAATCTGCTCCATCAATTGATTCAGTTAATTAGATACATGTATCTGTGGTAGGTTAGCTATAATTAGATACATGTATTAGATACATGTATATGTGGTAGGTAGCTATAATTAGATACATGTATATAACTAGATATATGTGGTAGGTAGCTATATTCAAACTGTATATATTCATAGACCTGTACCTGTAAACAAATTAATGAAATACATCAATTAATCTCAGTCCTTTTATGGTATCAAAGCCCAAAAACTCCAACGAGCATTTTTTTATTCCCTGATCCCTCTATTCTCTGTATTCATCCATGGCCACTGACGCTTCTGCAACCATCGCTGTACCAGAGATCAACTCCTCCACTCCCACCTTGATCACAATCAACGCTACCGCCCAACTACCCGTGAAACTCACACCCACCAATTACCCATCATGGCGTGCTCAATTCAACGCCCTCCTCTACGGCTACGACCTCATGGGTTATGTGGATGGTTCTAGTCTCTGCCCATCAACCACTCAACCCGTGCTTCGCACCTTTTGGATTCGGCAAGATCAGCTCCTTCTCCATGCAATTCTTGCTTCCGTCTCACCGCAAGTCATCTCCCTTATCGCCTCTGCCAAGACGTCCAAGGAGGCTTGGGACAAGCTTCTCCGTCTCTTTGCTAGCAAGGCCCGTGCCCGCGTTCTTGGTCTCAAAGAACGCCTTACTCTCCTGCGCCGTGAGAACAAGTCTGTCTCCGAGTATCTGCAAGAAGTCCGTGTTATTGCAGATGAACTCGCCATCATTGATGTTCCCCTCTCCGATGACGATCTCCTCCTCTACATTCTTAATGGTGTTGGATCGGACTTCAAGGAAATTGCTGCAGTGGTTCGTTCCCGCGACACCTCAATTTCTTTTGAAAACCTCCATGACAAGCTGGTTGAACATGAAGCTGCTCTCAAGCGTGATGATACCGTTGTTGCTGCCCCAGTCATCACTGCCAATGTCACTCAGACATCTCGCTCCCACACCTCCAACCGTGGCTATCGTTCTAACAACTCCAACTCCAACCGTGGGTCATTTGCCTCTCGCAATCCATCTCGTGGTTCCTTCGGGCACCCCCACACATCTTCCATTGACAACAATTCTCGTGGTTCCAACGGGCCCACCCAACCAGCTTTCACTGACAATAGTCGTCGCTCTACCCACATGAACAGCACAGGTTATCGTGGTTTCTGTCAATGGTGTGGCATTCAAGGTCATAGTGCCAAACGTTGCCCCCAACTCCAATATGGATCTCACAGTCAGCCAGTGGCCAATCCCACCTCCCATGGTCGGTCCACCTCTTCTCCAACATGGTTGCTTGATTCCGGTGCCTCTCACCATGTCACATCTAACGTCAACACTCTCTCTGGTGCCTCTCCATATGATGGTCCTGATGAAATAATTATTGGTAATGGTTCAGGTTTGGGTATCACTCATGTCGGTTCAACCACTGTACCCTCCTCATCCTCTCAATCTTTCACCTTGTCTAATGTTCTTTGTGTTCCTTCTATGCAAAAAGACATTATTTCTATTTCTAAATTTAATAAACAAAATAATACATCTATTGAACTTTTTCCTGATTTCTTTCATGTCAAGGATCTGAGCACGGGGGCGGTTCTTCTTCGAGGCCCGAATAAGGATGATGTGTACGAGTGGTCTCCCCAATCCTTTTATCAACCGCAAGCTCTGGTGGGTGTGGTGGTCTCTCCCAACCTCTGGCATCGTCGTCTTGGTCACCCTAGTCACAAAATTCTCCAACAGGTCCTTCGTTTGTCTTCCATTAATGTGTCTTCCAAGTTGTCCGAGTCTGTTTGTCATTCTTGTCTATGTAATAAGAGCCATCGGCTCCCGTTTGGTACTTCGTCTCTCACTAGTCATGGTCCATTAGACCTCCTTTACAGTGATGTTTGGGGCCCTGCTCCATACTCTTCTATTGATGGTTTTTCCTACTATGTTATCTTTGTTGACCATTTCACAAAATACATATGGCTCTACCCTCTCAAAAAGAAATCTGATGTGTTTTCCACTTTTGTGACCTTCAAAGCACTTGTCGAAAATTACTTCAAAAGAAAAATCACTAGATTATACACTGATGGTGGGGGAGAATTCATCAAACTCCAACATTTTCTCTCATCCAATGGCATCACTCATCTTCTTACTCCACCTCACACTCCGCAACACAATGGGGTTGCCGAACGGCGACATCGTCATATTGTTGAAACTGGTCTCACCCTTCTTCATCAAGCTTCTTTACCTCTCACCTATTGGTCTTACGCCTTTAAAACAGCTGCCTATCTTATCAACCGCATGCCCACTCCACTTCTACACAATCTCTCCCCATTCACTCAACTCTTTGATGAACAACCCAATTACTCTCGTCTTCGTACCTTTGGGTGCTTGTGTTTTCCTTGGTTACGTCCTTACAATTCAAATAAATTACTTCCTCGTTCCCGTCCATGTCTCTTCCTTGGTTACTCACCTAATCAAAGTGCTTTTCAGTGTCTTGATCTTTCCTCCAACAAACTTTTTATCTCTCGGCATGTTCAATTTGATGAGTCCACTTTTCCTCTTGCCAACCTCCCTTCCTCCATTCCCCATGTCACTGTTGATAACTCTCACACTTGGGTCTCCTCTCTTCCTCCAGTTACTTATGTTCCTGTACACTCACCCACCATGCCTGTTGCACCGGTTGTTTCTTCTTCGATGCCATCACACGACACATCATCATCATCTTCGGCATCTGCCCCCGTCTCGGAGCCGTCACCATCCGTTGCCCTGGCCCCCATTGCTCCTCTCTTACCATCATCCAACCCCCAAGCCTCAGTCCCTACCTCCACTGCACCCATAATCACCCCACCCGTACATTATCCAGCCCAAAATGACCCAGCCCAGCCGCCTCCCCACCTCAGCCCAATTCGTACATACACTAGAAACCCTAATAGGACTGTTGTCACCTTTCCATCCTCTGACCCGCACCCTTCCAACCCCCCCATACCTCCTGTGCACCCTGATCATTCCATGGTCACCCGTGCCAAAGCCGGTATCCACAAACCTAATCCCCGTTATGCTATGACTGCTACTACACACCCCATTCTCTCCTCCATTGAACCGACATGTGTTTCCCAGGCTGTTAAGGATCCCCTTTGGCGACAAGCAATGTCCAATGAGTTTAATGCGTTAATTCGCAATGGTACATGGGAGCTCATTCCTTCACTCCCCTCTCAAAATCTTATTGGTTGTAAGTGGGTGTTTCGTATCAAACGGCATCCTGATGGCACCATTGACAGGTACAAGGCACGCTTAGTAGCCAAGGGTTTTCATCAACGTCCTGGTGTTGATTTTTCAGATACTTTCAGTCCGGTGGTCAAACCTACTACCATACGAATTGTTTTGCATCTTGCCGTGACTCATGGTTGGCCAATACGTCAGTTGGACGTTAACAATGCTTTTCTTCATGGCACACTCCTTGAAAATGTCTATATGGTCCAACCGCCTGGGTTTGTTGACTCTAATCATCCATCTTATGTGTGTAAATTGAGGAAAGCCCTCTATGGCCTCAAACAGGCTCCACGGGCATGGTACAAGGAGTTACACTCATTTTTGCTCTCCCATGGCTTTGTCAATGCCATCTCTGATGCCTCACTATTTCTCTTCAAAAATGGGACTACTGTAATTTATTTTTTGGTTTATGTTGATGATCTTCTTATTACAGGTAATAATTCCACACTTGTGGCGAAGTTCATTCAACTCTTAGCCACTCGGTTCTCTGTCAAGGACTTGGGCTCATTACATTACTTTCTTGGTGTTGAGGTTCTTCCCACAGCAACTGGTCTATTCCTCTCTCAGAAAAAGTACATTCATGATCTTCTTGTCAATGCCAAGATGGATGGTGCAAAGGCTGTCAGTACGCCCCTCTCCACAACTGACTCCCTTATGCTCCATGATGGCTCCCCTCTCACGGATCCCACACCCTACCGTCGTCTTGTTGGTGGTCTTCAGTACTTAAGCCTTACACGCCCTGACATCTCCTTCGCGGTCAATAAGCTCTCCCAATTCATGCATTCGCCTTCCGAGACTCACTGGCAGGCACTCAAGCGTCTTCTTCGCTACTTGAAGGGTACCATCTCTTTTGGCCTTCATCTTTGTCGCCGCCCCTCTAATCGTCTCTATGCCTTTTCCGATGCTGACTGGGCTGGTGATCATGATGATCGCAAGTCTACGACTGGTTATGTTGTCTACCTCGGTGGAAATCTGATCTCCTGGAGCTCCCGCAAACAGCGGTCTGTCTCTCGCTCCTCCACCGAAGCCGAATACCGCGCCATTGCTGCCACCACTTCTGAACTCACATGGATTCAATCCTTATTGCGTGAACTTGGCATTCCTCTCCCCACACCACCAGTTGTCTCCTGTGATAACATTGGCGCCATGTTCTATTGTGCTAATCCTGTCCTACATTCCCGTATGAAACATATCGAAATTGATTTTCAGTTTGTACGGGATCGTGTCACTCGTGGTCTTCTTCAAGTGTCTCATGTCTCTACTACTGATCAGCTTGCTGACGCTCTCACCAAACCCTTGCCGCGTCCCCGTTTCCATCTCCTTCGTTCCAAGATCGGTGTCTCCGATGGTGCCACCGTCTTGCGGGGGCGTATTAGGGAACCTCCTACATCAAAGGAGATCAGTTCATCACCAACTCAATCTGCTCCATCAATTGATTCAGTTAATTAGATACATGTATCTGTGGTAGGTTAGCTATAATTAGATACATGTATTAGATACATGTATATGTGGTAGGTAGCTATAATTAGATACATGTATATAACTAGATATATGTGGTAGGTAGCTATATTCAAACTGTATATATTCATAGACCTGTACCTGTAAACAAATTAATGAAATACATCAATTAATCTCAGTCCTTACAGTCTTCATGTAAATACAAGAGCCCTCTTGCAATTCCCAAGGCAATTTGCCTTCTTTTGTACCAATTTGGCATTGACTCTCCAAAGAGGAAGCCCGCTAAAGATCCGTTGCTCATAAACTCATATACAAGAATTCGGTGCTGCCCCTCATTGCAAAATCCTAGTAGTTGGACCAAATTTTTGTGATTTGTTTTGCCAATTGAGTTAATTTCAGCTTTGAATTCCAACTCATTGTCTTTAACCATATTGTCCAATCTTTTGACAGCAACATATTTCCCATTATCAGACGACCTTAAAACTCCTTTAAAAACTGTTGCAAAAGCACCACGGCCTAGTTCTTCCTTGAATCCATTGGTAGCTTCTTCTAGCTCTTCATAAGTGAAATATTTCAAGTTCATGACCAGGTAAGGTTGAATAACCTTTGCTCTTCCACAATACATGCGAGAAACAAGCAGATAAGTTATTAGCAGTAAGAGGATGTTAAGAAACCCCGAGCTACTCAAGAGAAGTGATCCAACAAGGATCAATGTTGAATTGTCTTTCTTTTTCGAATCTCTGTCACCAGATATCAAGGTTGAACTTTCATTCCTTACCTTGATCAGAGCTTTTATTCCGCTACCGGGTTCAATCCTCCCATTGAAAAGTGGGCTTCCTTTCAGCCAACACTGCCCGTCTCTGTAATTGGCAACGGCACAGAAACAGTCAGCTAGGCAAGCCTGCCTGCACCAATCCTCAGTTGCCGGCTGAAAATAGTTGTATTCAGTCACAGGCCAATTCGTATTTTGCATCTCTGCAAAATAAAAAAGATGTGCTTCTGGTGATGAGGCCTCACCACAGCTTTGTGGAACAAAGTTCGGTTTGCATCCTTTCCACACATCAGCTGGATCCATATCGGTATAACCATATGGACATTGGCAAATTGGTCCTTGGTCCTGTGTACATATGCTGTTGAACCCGCATGCGCCAACGCCTTTATCTTGAAAAATACTTATGCATATATCTTTAGGTTTGGAGGACAAGGTGGACCAAGCCATGTTCCATGACCTGACACTCGAGCCAGTGCTTTTAGGGCACACATAGTGCCTGAAAACTCCGTCATAGTCAAGAGTTGCTCTCTGGTAGAAATCTTGCATTGAAACTATTTCGTCTGATACCATTGTAAGTATGCTTCCGTTACTGGCTGTAAGGTAAATGGAGCCAGACTGGTTGAACATCAGCTCAACACCACTGTCCTTAATGTTGGTTGACCAGTAAGGAGAGTTAATTGAATCCAATGGGAATAGTGTTGTGTAAAGCCTGAGATTTCCATCAGATTCTAAGGTAAGCTGGAATCTTCCTCTTGAGTAATTTGATGCTGTGTAGCGAGCGAAGAGTCTGCTGTTTTGACTAAGAGTCTGTGTGGGTAGGATTGTATCAGTTGGCTGATCAAAACTCGCCCACAAATGGATTGAGTTTCGGTTGGCCAGCACGAAGTTTCCTGTGTCAAGCATGGCTGCATAGACAACTCCAGTACCATAAGAAGAAGCCACCCAGATTTGTTTGCCTGTTGTAATATCATTGAGCCTAAACTGCCCAGCACTTGTGAGTTCAACTGTGGATCCTTTTTGCACTAGATTATCGCCATTGGCAGACCAGACAATAGTTCTTTCAGGTACTTTGTTAAACCAGATGGCAAGTAAGAAGCCATATTTACCAATTTCTTGGAAATCAAAAGCAAATTCCCCAGATGGTGAGGCCCAGAAAGACTTATTGTCCAGTGCAGTAAGGGATGAGCCCAATGATATATTCTTGCCATCAGTTTGAGCAATGGTTGAAAATGGCAGCTGCATAAGCAGAAAGCAGAAAGCATATGCTAGTTCAAAAGCCATGGTACCAAGAAGCATATCTACATTTCTATATATATTGCCATTGTTATTCGGTGAAGGAGTATCGTCAATCCGTTGAAGTTAGAAGCCTATTTTGTTCAGTAGTACTAGTACTGCAGCTTCTCATGAATTTCTTTTGTTATTCAATTAGTTTTCAGTACCGTTGACATTGACTAAGCAGTACAAGTCTCTGTTTTCTTGCATTGTCTCTTAATTGAAGGCCGGCCAAAAAAATATTTAATCATCTGCAGTAGGATTGCAATTTGCAATTGGCTTCTAGAGAACATTATCTATTGCCCTTATTAAAAGCATTTAGCCTTTTTCATACAATCAGCCTTGTTTCTATTGCTTTGTCTGAGGTGTCTAAGCTTGTTTTATATATGTTTTTTTTTTTTTAGTACTTTCAATTAGTTTGCCTACGAAAAAACCAAGACACAATCTTTGAATTGAACTGATCTTATGGGTAAGTACAAGCATATGGAAACGTAAACTTTACTGTCAGTAAACAGAGACAGGAATATATAATGAGAACAAATACTTGACCCACAGAAGGAAATGGTCTAGTTTAGTTTGAAGCTTTTCAAACTTTGGATTATTTTTGCAAACATTCTGTGAGCAATTTTTGTTTTATTACATATGTACCCATTCTTGCTTAGAAATTAAAGTCATCTTGACATCCTCCATGAAGCTGTCCTAAAACAATAAAACATAGTAAGAATACTCCACAACATTACATATCTTAAACACCTTTATTAGCTAAGGCTCATTCAGTTCTGTTTCCTTCAATATATACTAATTACATGTATTGAAATGTACTAAATTCTCTAGATAATTTTATACATTACTAATTATGACAGTTCGTGAACACCAAGCTACTCAAGAGCGCTCCAATGAGCATCAAAGTTGAAGTATTTTTTTTTTCTGAATCTGTGCCCCCAGGTGTTAAAGTAGAATTGTCTTTCCTCATTTTGATCAGAGCTTTTCCACCAACACTGGGGTCAATCACCCCGTTTGAAAGTGGAAATATCTTCTTCCAGCACTCATTTTCCTGAAAATGGCAACGGCGCAGAAACAATCACTCAGGCAACTCTGCCTGCACCAATCCTCATCATACGCAGAATAAGGCCAATCTGTGTTCTGCATCTCTTGAAAATAAAAAGAATCTGTTTCTAGTGAGGCTTCATCACAACTTTGTGAGACAAAGTCCTGTTTGCATCCTTTCAACACATCATTTGGATTAGTATAGCTGTAACCATATGGACACTGGCAACTTGTTCCTTCATCATCATGTCTACATAAGCTGTTGAATCCACATGCACCGCCGCCTGTATATTCCACGAGTGAGGTGCAGATATTTGAAGGCACATAGGACAAAGTAGACCAAGCCATGGACCACCTTCCCACAGTTGAGCGGGTACTTTTAGGGTACACATAGTATCTAAAAACTCCATCATACTCAAGAGTTGCTTTCTTGTAGAAGTCCTGCATTGAAATTGTATTGGACATTACCATCATAATTATTGTCCCATTCCCGGCTCTAAGGTAAATAGAGCCAGATTGGTCGAAGATGACCTGAGAGCCACCATCAAATGTTTGAGTTGACCAATAAGCAGAATTAGGAGCATCAAATGGGAAATTTGTCGTGTAAAGCACGAAATTCCCATCATGTTGCAAGGTAAGCTGGAATCTCCCTCTTGAGTAATTTGTTTCCTTATATCGAAGAGTATGGCTTCTTGATTTAGAGTCTGTGTAGGCAAGATTGTGTCAGTTGGCTGATCAAAACTCTCCCACAAATTGATTGACTTAAGGTTAGCCAGCACAAAATTTCCTGTGTCAAGCATGGCTGCATAGGCAACTCCAGTACCTGCAGAATCAGCAACTCATATTTGTTTGCCTGTTGCAGCCTCATTGAGCCTAAACTGTCCATCTGCAGTCCGTTTTGCTCTGGATTATTACCATTGGCTGACCACACAATAGTTTTTGGTGGAAAATGGCAGCTGTAGAAGGATAATCAGAAAGCATAAAGCATATGATAGTTCAAAAGTCATGGTACAAACAAAGGAGGAGCATATGGTAGTTAGCAAATTCCTTTATTAAACAGTCATTTCATACAAATGTTTATTGGTTTTAGCTCAACTGTTTTTAGAATATGTACTGTTGGTGTAAGGGGTTGGGCATGGAGATTTGGCCTTTTGGATTATGCCAAGTTCTTTACCAAAGTTTTAGAAGCATTTTCCTATTAACAGTCTTTATTTTTTAAATGATAATTGCATAAAATAGGTAAACTTTTCAGGCCAAGCAAATGGGCAATTACATACTCAGTACATTAAATGGATGGTGTTTGTTTCAATTATCTCATAAGATAAACCGTTAGTGGAATGGTTAGACATTATTGACATTTAGCAATATATAACATCAAAAGAAAATCTGAACGTGCTAAGTTACCAAATAGCTTTTAGTCTGATAGTACTTTTTGTTACAAAGTCGAAAGATGTCTCAAGTTCAAATCTCCCTCATTCATTAGAATAAAATAAAAAAAAAATTAAAAAAAAAGAGGATCTCAATATATCAACCCTGAGTTCGCATGATATCAAGAAAAATAAAATGCCAACTGTTTATACCGAATATTAACGACCTATGACTCACGGACACGTGGGCGGAATCGACATTTGTCACTACATGCCCTTCGGCATGGCCCCTACCGAATGCTATACATCTTGATGCTTTTGCCTTAGGACACGTGTCATGCTCACGACCAGCTCCTACAGTCCCACATCGGAAATATGAACATAATGCACGCCTCCCAAGGCCTATATAAGGAGACCCCTATTCCCAAAAGAGGAGGACAGAAGAACCAACGGTACGCTACCGCCGGTACCACACCGGTACCCCAGGGCCTTACCGAACGTGTCCTTTTGCAGGAACTTGATCTTCCGAAGACTAACTCCCTTCCGAAGACACAATATCACTAAGTTGGGCGAACTACGTGTCAAACCACTTTTTCGCATCAACACCAACAAAACTAAAAGAAAAAAAAAACTTTTACCCTTAATCATTATGAATTGTTTTTTTTTTTTTTGGAATCTTAATCATCGGGAATTCTTAATAACAATAAACTTGATACCAATTGTCTTTGATATTAAAAAAATGCCCGCCCGGGTATGAATTTGGTTGATCCGATCCCGCAACCCGACCTATTAGAGAGCGCGCGCAATTAGCATACACTGTGACACACAAGACGAAATGGCGGGAACAGCAAACCCACCAAAAAAAAAGAAAAGAAAAGGACCTTTAAGCCCCAAAACTCAAACCTTAATTCTCACTCTGAACACTCTGATGGACAAGTACCTAGTTCCTCAGAAGCCCTCGTCTCAAAACCCCAGCAAACCCCCTCCAAGGTAAATGCAAATCGATAACCCTTCTTAATTTCTATGCTTTATTGTCAATTTGAAATTGAGCGCTTTGTTGTTTTGGGCACAGATGGAGTCGAAGCCTGATCGAATTGAACGGAAGGTTCCATCCCAATTACCGCCATTCCGTCTCTGGGTTGCTCATGGAATCCTATTCTGAGGTGCCCCATTAATTCGTTTTGCCATTACTGAGTTTACCAATTAGTTAGCTACACATTACAAGTACCTTGCTTGATTGATTTATATATTTTCTGTTTGATATAGCTGAGGGCATTTCCGCATTTGTACCACATCAGTGGTGGACTGTGTCAAACCCATGTATGCAATATTACAAACCCTGTTTGTTATCATCTTTACTTCTTCTTTATATATTTTTTTTTCACAGAAATTTTGATTTTTTGTTTGTGGGATTTTAATTTTGTAGTTGAATTGGATCGACAATGGCGCATTTTTGTATGACCAACCGTCAATTGGAAAGTCAGTAATTATCCTCATACATATATATGCGTGTGTGTATGTGTGTCTGTGTTTTTGTTTGTGTTTCAAATGTAGTAGAAAAGATTGCTCAATCAGATTTTTTTTCAGGCAAGGGATATCTGCACTTGATTTTGACAGAAAGGTAAATACAGTTGCATTTGCTAGTTTGGTTTTATTTTGTATGTTGTGTGTGTGTGTGTGTTGCTCTTACTTTTCACTTCCTTTTCTTGTATTTACATTTCCTCTTTTCCCCTATATATTAGGGAATATACCTGGTATCTGTGACAAAATCGGGGTGTTTAACAGTGCATGATTTTGAAACTCTTTATTGCCAGCGTAATGAACCTTTGCTACGTAAGTTCCTTCACTACATCTTGTTATTCCTTGTTTTGGCATATATTTTATCAGTTCATAATTTCCAAGTTTATTACAAGAGTGATGCATATATCGTCTGCTAAACTTGTATAACAGTGCACAAAACTAATGGATACAATTTTAATGTGCAAACCTTTACATTCATGCATGTTTGAGGTTTTCCTGGGCATAACTTTGGCTGCTGATGTTACAGCTGTTCACCTCTTCTATTTACACAGGCCAAACCTTAAGCTTATACTGAATGTTTAATGAAGGAAGAAAAACAAGACCATTTTAATTTGTAAAGTTGTAGTGCTTATGGAATTTATATAAGCATGCTTGTAAAGTAAGGCTTGGCTTTTTTGCTCATTAAAACAATTTTTATTTGGCTTTTTTACCCCTCTTTTCCTGCTAGGCTTGCAGGAAGATGAAGCAAAACATGTGGTGCACCTTTCTTTACCTCAACAACTAGACTTTGTCCGGTGGAATCTTGCTAACCAAGATGAGGTCTGAGTTCAATACAATTTATACGATTGTTATAGATATTGTAAAGGCAATATGGCTGCTTCATTTTTTTCGGTTGTGACTCCAGAGAACTATATAGATTTAGAACCTGGCTGATTATTCTTTTTTCCTTCCGATATGCTTAAGCATGCATAATTTCAGGTGATTACTTCTATTTTATATGAATGACCAATGGGGTTGGTAGTACCACTGTGTACATGCTCGTATTCTGCATAATTGAAAACAAATGTATTTTATATTTTGTAGTATGTTGTTCTGTTAGTTTAGAAACCCTTAATCAAGGTTGATTTGTTTTAAATTGACTTAATTATCTCTCCTGGATTGATTTGTTCTTACATTAAGATTTGCCTAATTTGTTCATATAGGTTGTTTGCACATCTATGAAAAGGAATGAAGTACTTATATTTGATATTGGTTATATCTCTTCTAAACCATCCAAGGTAAGTTTCTCTTGCTCTTTCATCATACGCATGCTTTTAGTGCTGCACTCTCTTTGGAATGTGCTAATTTGCTCCAACGGGAACTCATTATATACCATCATGTCAACTTTCCATCGTGTTATTATATATATTTTTCGTTTTGTTTCTGGGTATTCATTTTACTTTAGTGTGAAAATCACCTAACCCTGATTCTTTTGGTTAATAGATACTTTAGAGTGTTAGAAGCGCACAAACACCTGCTTAAAACGTACTTAACACATGCATGATAAATGAGGACAATGTAGTTAGGGGACCCAATTTCCAGATTTCCAGTTCTAGTCAGGTTATAACCTTCATATCTGATGAGCTCCTCTAAAGCATACATTTCTGTTGAGACTTGTCATCTTGTTTGAGTATAGAGCAATTCCTGGCCCACATCCTAACAGCTCAATTTTTTGAGAATCGTAGTTAACCGACAACTTCATCATGGTGTCAGTCACAGCGACCTGAGTTCGAATCCCTTCACAATGGCAAAACCCCTCAATTAAGTTAAATTCTGTACGCTGGGCTCTAATGGTGGAGAGAACCCACATGTCAGGAGGAATGTTAATAGTGAAAAACAATTGTTGGCCCACATCCGAACAGGTTAAGGATTGTAGCAAACCAACAACTTAATCACATTTTTATCTTAGGTTTTTCTGTCAAATCTGTCTAGTGTGTTGGGTATGTATTAGTACGACATTCTATGTATAATATGCTGGTTATATATTGGAACGGCTTTCTCTTTGTTATTATGATAATTATTCCTCACCTTTTGGTCCAGGTGTTAAGAACAAGACCTACTGTTTCTGTTCTTGGGTCTAATATTCATAAAGGTCTTACTGATATTGCTACTTCACTTGACGATTCCAGGTTGGTGAAATAAAGATATACCCTTTATTCATTTATTTGTATTTATTTCTAAAATCACAGGTAGAGATGATTATGAATAGCTCATTTTTAGATTTATGTGATTTATTCTTTAATCTAAAATTGAGATTGAATATTTGAACAGACTGCTTAAGAAAACCACCATACTGAATAAGTTCATTTGTGCATGTACAAATTTTGAAGTGTCATACCTTCCTCCACTTCTCATGCACTATAGGAATGCCTATCTTTTCCATTTTAATAATGTGTACTACTTTGCAAAAGGTGTTGTTTTAGTTCACTAGGTGTAGTAGTGAGTTGTGTTGAGGTCTCTTCTTTAATCTACACACTGCAAAATTTGTATGCTTTCACTATTCAGAGCTGGTTTAAAGGTTACCTCCCCCCTCCTTTTGTTTGACCATTTTGTGACTTTTGGAATATATTTCTTGCTTCTATCAGTTATATATTCTTTCTAAGGCAGGCTTCCTTTGTATTTTATGGTCATTTTAGGATACTGGCTTCTGATACATATGGTGTAATCAATGTATGGGACAGAAGAATGAGTGAATTTCCATGTCTTGAACTTACAACGGACTCCCGTGGCACCCTTAATAGTATACAATTAAATGCGGAGGATCAGGTCTGCAATAATTCACATTTTTTTTGTTCAATCTGCTATCTTTATGTATTTATCAGAAGTTGAGATATGCGCATATCATTGGGAAAGACATGTATCCACGCTTTGTTTCTTTGTGTCAAGAACCAAGTATTTAATAGCAATGTAAGTATGGGTCAATAAGTAGAACTGATCATGATTATGAATGAGGATTGATCGTTCAAATTTATATCCTAGTTATTAAGTTATCTATGGGTTAAAGATCTTTTAGAAAAAAACATGGTGTTAAAGGGCAAGATGTTTGCTTAAACCCAAGAAGTCAGTCATCAATTTTGGGGTGTGGTAATTTCTTTATATTGTGCTGATCCAGAATGGTAGATCATCAGAGTAGTTGCATATAGTGGAAATTGGAAGGTTCTAAATGATCAGAACTAGTGTTGATGTACTCTTTAATGCCTTATATGAGGCCGTTTTCTCATAGTTTTTCTGCAAATATAACATGAAACAGATTCATGGAAAGACCAAAGCTAACTAGTTGTACATAAGAAAATAATATTGGGAAATCTCATTTAAAGCTCTTGAATTTGGAAAGATGTGCTCTGTAATATCTAGTTACTTGTTCTGCACATCTTGTTTAATTTACTCATTAGTAACTAACATAAACTTTGTATGGTGTGTCTCATGTCCTAGTTTCTAAAAACATGGAAGATGTCCTCCCAGAATTTCAGTTAGTAGAAACATTTTGGTGTATTTTCATGCTTTTGTTCCCGTAATCTACTAGGTGTATTCTTTGCCATGAGTAAATTTTTTTATCTTCTAAAGAAATTTTAACGACTTTTTTTCAGATCATTTTTGGAGCTGGAAAGCGTGGATTTGTTTATGTATGGGATCTTCGTGGTGGAAGAACGTCTTCTGCTCTTCAGAGTAATAAAGAAGTAAGGGGTTCTTATTTTGTTAACATATATTTATTTTCTAACTTCTTAGAAATAACAAGAACTAAACATCAGCACCCTAAACAGTTTTCCTAGCAGTCATGGCTAATATGCCCAGACAATCTTGACAAAATATTGAACTTGATTTGTATATTTATGTTCTTGAAAAATGATAGTAAAAACTATTTTGTTTTTGTTTATATAGATACGTCATCCGCCTCTAACTTCATTGAAGTTATCGTCAATGTTAGAGAAAATTGGGCCTCTGAAGGTATCAAATATGTTTACTATTTACACAACGTTTTTGGAAAAAAATGTATTAATTCATACGAAGTATTGTCTTTATGCATGTTACCTTGTTGTAAGTTGTAAACACTATATTTGTGCCTATTCTCAATTGATTCACTGGAGACAAAAGCCATTAACACATTAATATTAGTAATGTAGACAGTACGGTCTATTGTACTATATATCTATGTTACATAAATATCATGGTTTGCATATTTCAATTTACACTACTAAATATTCTCATTATTTTTCAGGCACAATCAGACATTGTTTCTAAGGAAATACACTCCATTAATATTGATCCATCTTGCCCGCACCAACTGGCATTCCATCTTGATGATGGTTGGTACGTATTGTTATCACTGTGCAGTAGGTCATGATTCCTTTGTTTTATATTTTTGGTAAACAATGGTTCATTAATCTTATTCCTCGTTTTTTTTTTTTTTTTGGGGTCATTTCTTAAGTTTCTATGTTATGTTAACAATAAAAAACTCGATATGGGGTAGGTTAATAACCATATGGGTCAAGCTGATTGGGTTGGGGATACTGTTCAGAACATACCGCTGCATTTGTCTGACACTTGCTAACTTTTCTTTGAAAAAGTATATTATTTAGAGGAGATATTGGTCTACAATCGAAAAGAGATGTACCCTACAAAACAATAGGAATACATGCTTGATGTATACCAATTCTTTTGAGGGTAAAGTAACTTGTGAACAGCAGTAACTGATCGGGAATATGAAAATGGATTTTGATTAAACTGGAACAGAGAATTAGGAGTCACTTTTAAGCATGCTGCCAAATCACCAAGGCATCATTATGTTTATTGTATCTTTTTATTGGAATCAAAAGAAGTCTCACTAATAATTGTGAAGATCATGCCTAATTGTCTATGGAATATGCTAATCTAATAAACTGAATGCATTATCATTGAATTTTATTGCGACAACACTGATGATGAATTAATACCTTGTTCAATGTAGGTCAGGTGTTTTGGATGTTTACAATTTTGAAGTTACGCATATTCATTGTCCTCCACCTGCTTGGTTGTAAGTAATGTTTTGTGCATTCAATTTGCTGCGTTAACATTGGAAACATTAGCACCTTGTGTTTAATTTATCTATTTCTATCCTGTTCATTTTGAGGGAGTAGAAATGATCCTGGCGTGTCAGCTGATCTGTTATATTTGAGAAAACCTTCATGGCTGCCAATAAATTCGGTAAGGGAGAATGTTTTGTTTTATATTTCAAACTGCATTGCATTAGGTTTCCTGTTTTGTCATTTTGCATTAGTTTACAGTCATTGACCACTTTTGTGGACAAATTCATATTCTAGTGTCAGTTGGATGAAAATGTACGTCTAATGAGGAGTTTTTCTATCCCTGGGTCCTGCTCAGTGGTCAATGCATGGGGTAGTATTGCGAAGTCACATTTCATTTTCACATATTGATTGAAAAGTTTGCATTATTGCTGCTTGCATGCTTTGAGTCATTTCTCATTTGGTTGATTAAACTTGTTGGTATGGTACCTGTAACAATCCTATGATATTTTCATTTTCTTGGTCTTCAATTTAATTCTGCTTCTAGCCACTTGTATGAGATTGTACTCCAATGTTTTCTAATGCAGATCTACGTGGTTGGATCATCAACCGACAATGGAATTCATATTTTGGATTTCTATCCAGATTCAAGCTCTCCTAGCCATGTGGACTACAAGTAAGAAACTCCTTAGAACTTTTGCAGTATGTTGATTAGCCATGAAGTCTAATACATAATCTGAATCAACAGATCATAACTTAGTATTTTAAAAGCTCTCCTGCAAGTCTGGATCCCCTCCCCCCTTTAGTAGATTATTTATTATGTTGATGCCCAACTTATAATTTACTATTTCCCTCTGGATGCGGTGGTATTTACTTTCATGGCCTTTTCCCCTTCACCTATAATTCTTTGATTTCAGTTTGGCCCGTTATCTGTGCACACCTGTGTGTGAACATGCAGTTGTTTACTTTCCTATGCATTTATGTTTACATACATGTTCCTTTTGTTGCTTAATGTTGTAGAGAGGATATACAGAGTCTTTCTGGGGTAAAGAAACAAGATAAGAAAAACAGGTTTGTTCCATTGTCTGAAGGAGTTACTGCATGTGCAGTTCATCCACTCAACAGTACCATCATAGCTGGAACAAGGGTTTGTATTCTCGAAAACCTACTTTTCTATCCATGTTTTTCAACCTTAAGGTTTTATTAAAATCCTATGACATGGCTTCTATTTCAATTATACAAATGCACATACATATTGGACTTACTAGATCTGTGCATTTGGTTTCATGAGATACATTAGTGCAAACAAAATCCCAACCAGTGCCTGGTTGAAAAAGGTTTAAATGTGAATAGAGTAGTACTTTGAAAAGGTTTGTGGTGTGGCAAATTCCAGTGGCCTTGTTGACTCTCCATTTGGGTTGGTCTTAAAGATTAAGAAGCGTTCACTATTTTGACCGAATAGTGGAGCTTGACACTTACCAGGAATGTACAAATAAAAGTACCGTTGTTATGGTGAAACTGTTGGGATATAAAAATGAAATTAAGTGAAGCTGTGTTTATGCAAAGTAAGGGTTTTGTGTTTAGGTAGCTGGTTGTGAAGGAAAATGGTTCACTTGGATGTTGGAAGCTGTCTAAACTACCGACCCTTCATTCATTACTTTGCAGTGGTTCAATGAGTTTCAATTCACACATCCTCATACAATAAAAAGGCCTAATACTTTGGATTATTGCTTTCAGCATTCATCTTTGCTCATGATTTCTCAAAGTCACAAGTCATGTTAAGGTGACCAACTGAAGCCCAGGACCAGTGTGAGCAGAAATGTTGAGTGGTCAAGAAACAACTGCTATGCGCTTAACCTTGGGGCTCCTACAATTTTCGCAGTTCAGAATATATATGTAAATGTGAGCAAAGCAACTTTCTCTTCCACTCATGAGCTTTGAAGTAATGTATTTATTGACAATTTGTCAGCTCATGGGTTATATGTATCCAGAGGAAGACTAGAGGTGCTTTCGGTGGTCTAACCGGACATTGTATATATGGTTTACAGTTCTGTGTTGTACTCCAGTAATTTAGGGTATGTTGAGATTGCAGGATTGTTGTAGACAGTAGTAACTGGATGTTGTGTATGGGTTAGGGTTGTGTACTTCAGTTATTTTACGGTATCCTGAGATTAAAGGAACCTTACAGACAATAGTGACTATCTTTTTTCACATAATGACATAAAAAGCATTCATTTATGATACGAAAACAGTCTCACTTTCTGGTACATTTGAAGTAGAGATATGGATCACTGATTTGTATATGTGCGTAGGAGAGAGAGAGAATGAGCAACAACCTTTGGTGGTATTATATTATGCAATTTTAAACAGTAAACTCTCTTTATGATAATGAGAAACTATTCAAAAGTTTTGAAGCAAGCAATATAACTTTCCCGGTAATGATTGGCATTGTACTTTGAACTGGCCTAGTGCTTCTCCCAGCCATCACACCTTATTTATTTATGACTAAGTCGAAATTGAATGATCTTAATTGAAACTGCCTGATCTAAATTGAAATTGCAGCAAGAAAAAGATTGCACCCAGTTTGGTGTTCACAGGCTAAACTTTGAACTGACATCATAGTAACACTAAAATTGGCTTATACTGTTGGATGTTGAAAAAATGACAGACAAATCCGAGAGCTAAGGATATACATGGCCCAAGAATCAAGATAGACATACTGCGTTTTAAAACAACAAGGTCAATCTTCTCATACCCAATCTAAACTGCTTGAAGATTACATATGGATGATTACCCAAGAATCTAAACCAGGCATACTGATGCTTTGTCTACAAAAAGTAAACAAGAACACAAAACTCTCATCAGTTCAAGAAGATGAGGACATAAAATTTTTGGCAGGAGGGATCCGAGCAACAGCAACATGTTCAGGCTTTGAGAACTTCCGATAAACTGCTTGAAGATTACTCTCTGCGGCATTCAAATGAAAGCCAACCAAGAGCTTGGCGCAATCCCTGTTGTATGAAAAAGAACACAATTGAACTAGTAAATATAAACCACATCTGTTTCCCTACTCACAGCTACACATACCCGAATATAATTGATAACTGAGGAAGGTTATATACAGAAGAAGACATCACCTTAACTGTTCTTCAGAGTAGCCAGTGTGGTGCTTCAGGGTTTCAGTCCACAAAGGAGCTTTGTTGAGGGTGCAACGTGCAGCATAGACAGCTGCAGCAGCTATCAGAGATGGGGAGTACCGAACAGTAGTTGGATAATGCATAATTCCGAGCTCGGCTAGAAAGAAAACCATATTCTTCACCTGCATTACAAAAAGGCAAGAGAACCACATTAGTATTTGTTACTTCACTAAAAATAAAGCTTAAAGTATGGTTCAATATCGATATTTATCACAAATCATGGTGAATTAAATACCTCTTCACCAGGTGAAACAGAGGCTTTGATGTATCTAGACAGGAAGACATATGGGGTAGGAACTGTCAGGTACCATTCCAACTTCCCCAGAATTGCTTTCTCCATCAGAAGTATCTGATCACCAGTGTATGCATAGTCTGATAAGCAAACAAAGTCAATGACCTGCATATCAAGAACCCATTTTCAGATTGAAAAAGATACTAGTTAGAAATCAAGTATGAATAATTCATAAAATAACTGAATAAGAACATTACCTGTGGGGCCCAGATTTCCTCATATTTGGATGCTATAACCATAGAACTAATACCAACTAGCTGAAGTTCCCTCCTAGAAACGATCTTCTTTGACAAGTATCGATCAATTATGTTCACAGTCAGGTAGAAGGTTTCAGGCATCAGTTCAAATTTCCTGTGAACTTCGACCAACCAGTCTATGAGGATTGATCTCATCTTTGGGTTTATTTCTGGCTGTGACTCCATGTAATCATGAACTCTGCTGTCATCCTGCACAAGGAAGTTTTCTTTAGTAAGACGAGATAAGAAAAGGGGAAATTTGAAGTGAGGGGAGGAGAGAATAAGAACATACTTCAGTGAGCTTGTAGAATTGGTACAAGTCATCAATGTATTCCACTACTGCCAATTCATCACTAACATCAGCTGAATCAAAATCAACAATCTTTTCCTTTGGCTTGATGTCAACTCCACAAGCCATAGCCTGCAGAAAACATAAATTTAATACCCCAACAAATAAAAGGTAGCATTTCTCTCACAATGTGTTAAAAAGTCATCACAAATACGAAAAGAACTTCTAAACTCACCTTGCTTCGAGCTGTGAGGATTGAAGTTAGAGTCTTGACTTCCTTCCTTGAAGGCCCTTCTATGGGCTTGCATCGGTTCACTTGTTTATCTTTTTCTTCTTCTTCATCAGAACTTATAACCACCAGAGTCTCAGATATTGGCTTTTCAATTGCCTTCTTGGGAGCAACTGCGGCCTTCTTGGCAGGACCACGTTTTCTATTAAGAGCAGCTGCCCTATCTTCAAGAACCGGCAGTACTGGGTTCTACAAATTCAAAGAGCCAAAAACATGAATAGGTATAAAAACTCCTAGTTTCAAAACTAGAATTTCATGACAAAAAGTGGTAAAAAGGTTATTACCCCGTTCTTTTCTGCTTTAGCTTGTGCCTTGGCTAACAATTGTGCATGAAAGCTTCTGCAAGTCAAGAAATTTTTAGGAGTTGCACGTGTAAATTAGAGAGAGAGAGAGAGAGAGAGAGAGAGAGAGAGAGAGAGAGAGAGAGAAACCTAGTCATAGGGCGAGAAATCTGAACAGGGGGCTTCCCTTCAACAAGATGAGCAGCCTCAAGATTATTACCAATGTCTCCAAGAACACGCCGGTTCCTTCTTTGTGCTTCATTCTTTACTTTGTCATTCCCTTTGAGAAAAACAAACGTGAACATGTAAATTAACAAAACTTGATTTTCTGAATGAAAGAAATACATGAAAAGGACGAAATTAAAAAAATTAAAATACAAAGAACCGCCCCAAAAAAATCTGAAATCGCTACAACCACAAGAGAAAACTGTAATCGATCAAATAAGAGAAACCCAGTTGGCACTGACTGAACCCAAACCATAAAGAATCATAGCAGGAAAAATGAAAAGAACAAACAGTAAACCCAACAACCAGAAACTCAATGAATTCTACGTTCCAAATTTAAGAAAAAGAAAACAAATAATTGAAATGATGGAATAATAACCCCAACCCACCAATGATCAGGCCAAGAGAAACCCAAATAACATTATCCCAGAAACATAAACCCAGTATGCTAGAAAAGTACTAAAAACCAAAATGAAATTTAAAAGAATCATTGTTCTATTCAAAAATCAGAAGCTGGGATCGGTAAATACCTCTGGGTTGTTGTGGAAGAACCACTGCTCTAACGTCCTCCATGGTTGGCAGAGATCTCCTTCTTTTCTCCCTCCCTCTTTCTCTGTCTGCTCTGCGCTTGTGTTTCTTGGTTCGGGAGTCTAAAAGTAAAGCAAAGGGCAATATTTGAAGCTCGAGAACCCACGTTGGCTCCAACGGTCAAATTGTTTATTTGAAATTTCGATCGTTGATTTCGCATACGGCTACGATTGAATTTCAAGGTGGGGGTAATTGGCAAGTTACTCCTATTTGGCATTTGCCATACTAGGCCATAAAGAATGTGTTCACGCACTGGTCTTTTTCATTTTCGTAGGTATATTTAATATAATTTGATATAAAAAATGGTACATATAATATAATTCTATAAACAGAAATAGGAAAAAATGAAAATAAAGAAATTTTGGGGTGGTGGAAACTAACGTGGGGATATGTTTTTACATAAATAAAACATTTTTTCAAATTTTAAGGCAAAGTGGGTATTTTCTTTTTCCTTTTATTTTATTTTAAAATTTAAACTTTTTCAATTTTTATTATATATTATTCGCGTTTAGTAAATTTTTTCTTTCTTAAGATTTTGATTTTGATTTTGAATTTTTTTTTTTTTTTTTGGGTCCAAGTTCTTAAGATTTTGATTTTTGCCAAAACTAGGAAAGGGAAAGAGGAAATTCACACACCCAAGTACCATGAGGGCTTGAACCCATGACCGCTTGAGAGCACACTAATGGGCCATTTACTTAGTAGAAATGGAGGAAGTAAGGAATTGGGGAATTTAGGAATCAGAGAAGTAATGAATCAGTATGGGAAAAATCATTCTGATTAAGTTGTTTACTAACCATATGGAATCAACACATGAATAGAGTTGATTCCCATTGTTATTAGGGAATTTAAGAATCATGGAAGTAATGAATCAGTATGGGAAGAATCATTTTGATTAAGTTGTTTACCAACCATATGGAATCAACACAAGAATAGAGTTGATCCCCATTGTTATTGTTTACTAAGTCTCATGAATCAGAACCTAAACTAATTTGATTACTAAGATGCCCTGCACGTATAAATATATATCTTTCACCTGAATAACTTGTAAAAAAGCAAATTGAATAATATAAGATACTATATGAGTGATGAAAAAAATTAGTATATAAAAATATAAGGAATATAATGAAGAAAAAAGAAATATGACAGTGATAAGAAGCATAACAAGACAAGTAGAGGCTAGCAACCAAGGTGAAAATAAAAAAAATTTCCTTTTTCCAATGGTGATTAATAAACAACCATTGATTTTTTTATATTTTATTTTAAAACAAAACAAAACGGCTTCAAAGTTTGGTTTCTTCATTTTAAGGGAAGGAAAAACATAACAAGTGTCAATAGTTTTGTTTTATGTCCATGTCCCTCCATATTGTGGTGCTAAACTAACCAATTTCAAATACTATTTTAATAAAATTAAATAATAATAACCTAAGCATAATCTTGATAATATTAAAGTGACGTGAGTTTTTATTTTGTCTAAGATTTGAGGTGTTTTGTAATTATCTTAAAGTGGTAAGGGTGTTTTTGGAAGGTAGAGAAAAATGGAATGGGAATCGGATCAACTACACCTCCCTATTTGATCCAATTCCTCGTCTTGAGAGGATGTTATTATAGATTTTAAGGTGGGACCCACACATTTTTTCATTCCGAAGACCATTTTGTGATTTTGATTAGGGTTAAGTGGTCTTTTTCATTTTTAGGTATATTGTATTATTTTACAATTAATTGTTTTACATACATTGAGATGTTTATAGTAGGAAGTAGGCATCAAAATAGCAAAAGTTGGATAGTTTTGTACAACATGCTATTTAATTGGGCGAGCTTTGTTTTGCACTTTCTTCATGATTTTTCTTCTCTTTGATGGAGGTCTTGATCCTGTTATAAAAAAAAAATGAGAAAATAGTAAATGTTAATATTGATGAATGGGGGAAATTGAGTTAGGACAATAATCATAAATATTTAATTATGTATAAACAGGAATAATATAATTTATTGATTTAATAAGAAAGTTATAAATAGTTTTTCAATGTAGAAAATACAAAGTTACAAAATTAGGAGAACTAATGAGCAAGTTGTAGATGGTTTTTTAATTGAAGTAATACAAAGTAAACATATTTTTAATTTTGTGTTTCTCTAAAGGAAAAGTTGAAGAGAGGCAAAATAATTATGGTTGAATATATTGAAGAAAAATTGGAAAAAAGGATGTAAATATAATGTTTAGGTTTTTAATTCTCTTATGTATTAGGAATATATGACTTTTTTGCTGTTATTTAGAGCAAAAATTATTTAAGGGCTTGACATTTTTGTTAAAAAAACGGGCAGAACCAACCCTGAAAAATGGACATTTCCCCCAAAAATTTACCTGTAAATATGACAATTTAATAGTATTTCCAAACATTCAGCATGCAAAAATTTGATTTATTGTTAATCCACTTGTGGTTAAATGGTTTTTTGATCTATATAATAAGTAGAGAGAATCTTATAATATATTAAAACAAAGCATTAATCAGAACATGACAGAAGGTATGAATAATTGAATATTATGGATGTAATATGTATTTAAATCAGATGAGTGAATTAGAGAATACAAACTCTATTTTTGGGGTAGAAGTGCTGGTTGGCAAATTCTCTTATTATATCAAAGAATTAACTCAATTTTATAACAATCAAACAATATGTATATATTAATATAAAGCCTAGTTGAACAGATATACACAGCGAACACATTTGACTCAAAACTCATAATCAATCGAGCCCACCAAGTCAAGGACTGAAGTGAAATGTTTCTTGAGAACCCATAAAAAAAAAAAAAATTTAAAAATAGAGGTTAAGATAAAATAATTGTCAATTTCTATTTTGAGAAAAACAAAAGTCTGTTGACAAAAAATCTCTTGACAAAAAACTGAAAGAAAGAAAGTTACTTGACAAAAAATCTCCCAGCCAACAAATTCTTCATGTGAAAGAAATACTTGAGAATGGAAGGTATAGTGCTACCACCCTTCTCTTTTTCTTTTCTCTTTTTCACTCACACAAACACATATATTTTATTGTTGCAAACAATCAATGCTCTGATAATAAGAATGAAACAGGGAACACAGAAGGCTATATGAATGAGAGTATATGTAAAGAAAGAGCTGAAGTTGTGAAGAATGATGTAGACCAACCACTCTTCAATTGAAAAAGAGTATTAGCTGTAACAAACAACTTCAATGTAGCCAATAAACTGGGAGAGGGAGGATTTAGCCTTGTTTTATAAGGTGACACTTTCTAAACTGCTTGATAAAGACTAATGTACACTTTAATTAATATATGCTAACTTGGACAGGCCGAAGACATAACAGATATAGATTTCTTAAAGGAGGCAGCACAAATATTCATTCCAGGTACATTGTAGCATGATTTCTGTTTGCTCAACCTCTCTAATTCTAAAAACCCAAAACTTCAATATATAACTTTAATTTTCTATAAGTGTTGATCTAGATTTACATTCCCTTTGTCTTGACAACTCAATCAAACATCTCAATCAAAAGTCACCCTAGACAATCAAAATCACAAAACCACTCTCTCACTCAGGATAAAATCGTTGCACAAACTGTGATCTACATAAGGTTGCGACAATCTTAATACCTAGAATATTATGTTTAATTGTAATTTTAAAGAACAAACCATACATATTCAAGCAAGAACTCTACAGCATGCCTACTCAATCAAGCCATACAATTTTCAGAATTTATGTATCAAGTATATCGAACAAAGAAAGTAAACCATATGTTTTCCCAGACATCAAATGCTGGAGAGTCAATCTAAAAAGGGAAGATGGCACTTTATCAGTATGGTTGCTGGTTAATCATTCCTAATTTCTATTTTGTGAAAACGTGATTAATCTTCACTTCTTTTTTCCTTGTGTTTTATCATTAATTTTTTTCTCCATATTTAGAATACAACAACCAACAGCAGAACAAAAAAGAAAATTTTTTCAATAAAAAAAAGCATGTTTAGTTTTTGCTTTCCAATGTTTTATCAGCAATAAAAACAGAAATTGAGAATGATTTCCATTTCTAAGATTTCTCGAAGAGAGCAAAGTCATTGAATTGACAATTGATTTAAAAAATTAATCATAACAATGATGGAAATACCTGAGCTAATCTGTGAGATTCAATCCCCTTCCTGATAGAACCCAATATGTTGTGAAATTTAAATACCTCAACTCCTCTTATATAGCAATAGGGATTACTCAAGGACCTGAAATCAAAGTAATCAAAGGAATGAACCCAAATTCGTAAAAAATAAATAAATAAAATATTAGGGATTCCTCCAAAACTTGAAATCAAAGTAACCAAATAAATGAATCCAAATTTGTAAAAAATAAATAAAAAATACGCTAAAGATAGAACATGGCTCAAACAATATGCATATATTAATATTAAGCCTAGTTAAACAGATATACACAATGAGTACATTTGATTCAAAACTCATAATCAACCAAGCCCACCAAGTCACCCTAAACAATCAAAATCACAAAACCACTCTCTCACTCAGGATTGAATTGTTGCAGAGACTGTGATCTACATAAGCCTGCAGCAAGGGCAAATCTGGGTTTAGCTGGCTCTTATGGCACATCTGGGTTTAACTGAAAAGTTCCAAATTTCAGAGGGCCATGGAAGGGCAAAACTGATTGTGGAATTCTAAAAAAAAAAAAAAAAAGGCAGACAGGACGCAATTCACTCTGAACTTTTGAAATTATGTGTTTAATTTCTTTAGTTTGTGTTCTTGTTTTGAAGAACAATTAATAACTTATTCTGGCTCCTCTGGTGTTTGCCTCAACTCATTGTTCAGACACATTTCACTTGTAGTAAGTTCAGTTGGTTACTAACTTTAATTTGACTCAGTTTGGTCTGATTTGGTATCAGAGACACTGAAATTTTTGGTGATATAAAAATAGTTTAGTTTCTTTTTGTTTATCTTAAATTACACTATATGTTTGTTCTTGAAGAAAAACCATTTTAACCAATCGACTTCTTCACTATAAACCTAAAGAAAATTAAACCCATTTTCATATGGTGCCGTAAGCTAATTTCTATGCTCTATTAACCGAAAGATCAAATTCATGCGAGCTGAACACTTTGCTAAAGCAAAACAGGAACTAAGAACCATGAAGAAAAGAAAAGAAAAACAAATCCCAACTGACAAAGAGCCAGCCAAAAAAAACCTCTATTCTTATCTCCCAACAATCCCAACTGAATTAAAAATCTGGTTCTAGTTGTATCAACAACTCCAACCAGATAATGAAGGTAGTTTTCAAATTTAGAAAGAGAGAAGAATTAAAATTCGTAAATCAAACACCCAAACTGAGAAACCCTAACAAACAATTTAAACCTTTAAAACTTGGAAGGGCAAAGATTTGAAATAATAACTTGGGAAATAGCTTGAACACTACCCCTTCTTTACGAATTTAAATGTTCTCTCTTTATGAGTTTGACCTAAAGTTCATCACGGGAAGCTTTCGGATACAATTATGCATTCCCAATGACAGACCTCTCAAACTTTGGTCTGCAAAATATCCATTCCAGACCATAATTTTCAAAGATCCTTCTATGTCTCATCCTTTAAATAGATTTATATAAAAAAAAGTATTGCTCTCATGAGCTATAATTCCTGCAAGAATTCATGTCTTTGCAGGTACTTTAGCCTTTCAAGTGACAGAAGAGGGACTGAAAAAGGAAAGAAATGGCTCTTCAATGAATCTTCTAACAGAAGACTTTGCACAAAAATAAACCTAAGAACTCAAAATTTCAACTATGCGGTCTATATGAATTCACTTTCTAACATACCATTCATATTTCCACAAAGATCAAAATTCCATACATACAGAACAGTCCTCTACATAAGCATTTTGACCTAATTTATACCTAATTTATACCTATTTTATACCGTTATGGCCTTCCAGAAAAATGGGTTCAGTGTGAATAACAGGAAGAACACATACTTACACACCAACATCCACCAAAAACTAAGGGAGCTCAATAGAAACTGATATTAAACAAAGGGCTTTATATGAAGAAATCTTATAAGTAATTGAAAGAAAAAAACTCTATTCAGATACTACTTTCCTCTGTTTTTCTCTCTCCATCAGTCTCAAAACACTCAAAACATTCAACAACATGCTCAAATGTTTCAATCCATTGATGTACCCTAAAATTAACCTCAACAAAACACCCAATAGATTCAACAACATACTCAGATATTAGAGGGTTTAGGGTTAGAAGCTCATTTTTATTATTATCAATAGATGGTTTACTTGCAGCTTTACCATTTGACACACCCTAAGAGAAATATATCACACCAAAATAAATACCAAATTAAATGGAACCTAAGAAACTGTGAAGCAAAAAAAAGATCCATTGGAACATGTAGCTGGCGAGGTATCAAAGTTACTGCAGGAGTTTTTGGGAACTTAAATGAAACTACAACTCAAAGGAGAGGAGGTCCTTGGAGTGGGTTCAATTAGGATCTCAACTGAGAAACAATATAATATATTTATCACGTACAATAGGATCTCAAACCACCACTTATAGGCCAAGTCTAAGAAACTCCTCTTATTTCAAATTAAGTTTGTGACTTATTAGTTGCTCACAAAGTTCCATCTCATACATGCTCCAAGATTCGGCAACAAAAAGAACAATGAACAAATAACTAAGCATTTCTAAAACTGACCGATGCAGTCACATACCTCATCATCTTGCTTCCCATGAGGTTCACCCCCAGCACGGGATTCCTCCTCATGGTGATCCATCTCCCTACTTGTATTGACTGACAGAAACCTACATAACAGGGCATTGCATGGTTAATTAACACCCAAAACACCCAAGAAAAAGACCATATATTGTGAAGAACTTATTATTATTATTTTCAAAAAAACCTTGAAAAACCTAACAGAACTGCAATAAAATAAATCCAGATCACCAAATTGCTTTATTTAACTTCCAAACCACCGTAATCTCATCGGTGCAAAATTTCACTTCAGTTTCACCACAGAAGAAGAACCGCTTTTTTCCTCACCCTGCAACTTGAAATTATAGTATCTAGACTGGTCAATACACCCAGAAGCCCCGTTTCCCCAAAAACCCAAAAGCGAAACTGATGTGGTGTTGCCCCTAATGATCCTCAGATATACGATTACAAACTTAAAACCCACATATACGTGCATAGGCAAACCACACACCCACCAAGAGTTCTAGGACCCGTTCGACGGCCCATCCGGCAGCTTCGAGGAGCTGGGCGGCTCCGAGGACGACCTCTTCTGCACCTACATGGACATCGAGAAGCTCGGATCCAAGCTCGACGATGGAGCCTCCGACCCAAAACTTGAGAATCCCGGAGGCTCAGCGAAGACAGGTGTAGAGCTTGGTGGAGAGATGAGTGCGAGGCCGAGGCACCGGCATAGCAACTCGGTTGACGCGTCTTTGGACAGCATAGAGGCCAAGAAGGCCATGGCTCCTGATAAGCTCGCCGAGCTCTCCCAACAGCTCTCCTATTTTACCCTTGAAGCTCTCCAACCAGCTAGTTGAAATCCAACCAGACGCCTCTCAACCCTAAACAGCCGCTAGTTACATCCCAAGGAAAGAGAGGGCAAAACGGGAAAAACACAAAACAATAAGCCAAGGGCAAAATCGAAATTTTACTGTTTAAAGAGGGAGAGAAAAACTGGCTGAACAGTTTAAAATAAAGGCATTTTCGTAAATTTACTGTGCTTAGCTACAGTGATTAGTTGCATTGGGCTTTAGTATATATAGAATTTTAAGGAGGAGCCCATCCTCAATTTTAAGAAGTCAAGTCTTGCTCTATTTTAAATTTATTATGTAAACAGAAATGACAGAAGAAAAGGAATGAAAAGTAAGAAAACAGGGAAAAGTGCGTTTTTTATTTTTATTTTAAACATTTTCAATTTTTACTAGGATGTAATGCGAAGTTGCATTATTGCTGCTTGCATACACACTTCAAGTCATTTCTCATTTGGTTCATTTTAGACAAAAGTCTCTCTCACATGCAACATGGAAATAATAAGGAACATTACTTTTCAGTATTTCGTCTACTCCAATCTGTTTTCTAATGCATTAATATTTTTGATTTCTATCCAAATCCAAGTAAGAAACTCTCCTTACAAAGAATACAAAGAATAGAGCTTGCAGCAATTGGACCATTAGCCTCTGCAGCTGATCTTATCTATCTAATACACAATCTGAATCAGCAGAAACGTAACTATGTTTGTATTTTAGAACAATACGGTTGTGAGAATCTTCTCATACTCATTACTCAATCTAAAAACACCACTAGCACATATGGGGATATGGGTGCTTTTGTCTACAAAAAGTAAACAAGACTCAACATAAACACAACACTTGAATCAGCTCAAGAAGAAGATGAGGACTGAAAACTCTTGGCCGGAGTGAAAAGAGCAACGGCACCATGTTCAGGCTTCGAGAATTTCCGATAAACTGCTTGAAGGTTGCTTTCTGCAGCTTTCAAGTGAAAGCCCACCAGGAGCTTGGCACAATCCCTGTTGTATGACAAAAGAACACAACACTCCACAATTAGTAAATATTGACTGCAAATATGCTAATTATAATTTATAACTGAAGAGGGTTATAACTTACGTATAGAAGAAGACATTACCTTAACTGTTCTTCAGAGAAGCCAGTGTGGTGCTTCAGAGTTTCAGTCCAGAAAGGAGCTTTGTTGAGGGTGCAACGTGCAGCATAGACAGCTGCAGCAGCTATCAGGGAGGGAGAGTACCGAATAGTAGTTGGATAATGCATAATTCCGAGCTCAGCTAGAAAGAAAACCATATTCTTCACCTGCATTACACAAAACGTAAGAGAATCAAATTAGCATATGTTACTTCACTAAAAAAAGAGCTTAAAATATGCATGGTTATATTGTCATGGTGAAATAAGTACCTCTTCACCAGGTGAAACAGAGGCTTTGATGTATCTAGACAGGAAGACATATGGGGTAGGAACTGTCAGGTACCATTCCAACTTCCCCAGAATTGCTTTCTCCATCAGAAGTATCTGATCACCAGTGTATGCATAGTCTGATAAGCAAACAAAGTCATTGACCTGCATATCAAGAACCCATTTTCAGATTAAAAAAGATACAAGTTTGAAATCAAGTATGAATAATTCATAAAACAACTGAATAAGAGAACATTACCTGTGGGGCCCAGATTTCCTCATATTTGGATGCTATAACCATAGAACTAATACCAACTAGCTGAAGTTCCCTCCTAGAAACGATCTTCTTTGACAAGTATCGATCAATTATGTTCACAGTCAGGTAGAAGGTTTCAGGCATCAGTTCAAATTTCCTGTGAACTTCTACCAACCAGTCTATGAGGATTGATCTCATCTTTGGGTTTATGTCTGGCTGTGACTCCATGTAATCATTAACTCTGCTGTCATCCTGCACAAGGAAGTTTTCCTTGGTAAGAGAAGTGATAGGAAAAGGGGAAATTTGAAGTGAGGGGGGAAGAGAATAAGAACATACTTCAGTGAGCTTGTAGAACTGGTACAAGTCATCAATGTATTCCACCACAGCCAATTCATCATTAACATCAGCTGAATCAAAATCAACAATCTTTTCCTTTGGCTTGATGTTAACTCCACCAGCCATAGCCTGCAGCAAACAAAAATTCAATACCCCAACAAATAAAAGGAAGCAATTCTCTCTCAATATGCTAGAAAATCAACAAACTTACCTTGCTTCGAGCTGTGAGGATCGAAGTCAGAGTCTTGACTTCCTTCCTTGAAGGCCCGTCTACTGGCTTGCATTGGTTCACTGGTTTATCCTTTACTCTTTCATCAGAACTTATAACAACCACAGTCTCAGATTTTGGCTTTTCAATTGCCTTCTTGGGAACTGCTACCACTGCCGCCTTCTTGGCAGGACCTCGTTTTTTATCTTCAACAACCGGCAGCACAGGGTTCTACAAATTTAAAAAGCCCAATACCATGAACAACTAACTTCAAGATTCAAAACTAGATATTCATTATATAAAGAGATAAAAAGCAGTGGTTCAAGATTATTACCACATGATTCTTTTCTGCTTGTGCTTGTTGTGCCTTTGCTAACAGTTGTGCATGAAAACTTCTGCAAGTCAAGAACAACTTGTTAGTAATTTCGCCTCCGTGTCTGTGTGTGTGTGTGTGTGTGTGTGAGAGAGAGAGAGAGAGAGAGTGAGAGTGAGAGAGAAATAAACCTAGTTATGGGGCGAGAAATCTGAACAGGGGGCTTCCCTTCAACAATACGACCAGCCTCAAGATTATTACCAATGTCTCCAAGAACACGCCGGTTCCTTCTTTGTGCTTCATTCTTGACTTTGTCATTTCCTATAAGAAAAACAAACATGAACATATAAATAAATAAAAAACCTTGATTTTCTGAATGAAAGAAATACATGAAAATGGCCGAAATCAAGAAATTAAAATACAAAAAACCCCCAAAAGAAATCTGAAATCGCTACAACCCAATTAATCAAAGAAGAGAAACCCAGTAAACCCAAAAACCAGAAACCCAATCAATTCTCCGTTCCAAATTTACAAATAGGGAAAGAAACAGAAAAGGGCAGATCCAAATAATAAAAAAAACTGAAATGATGAAATAAAATTTGGGAAAAAATAAATCTTGCACTGATGTAGATGAATAACCCCAACCCACCAATGATCAGGGCAAGAGAAACTCAGATAAAACAACATCGAAAGATCTCAGAAATAAAAATGATGAATGCTATAAAAACCCATGGCATTATCGCAGAAACATAAACCCAATATGCTAAACGAAGAAAAGTACCAAAACCCAAAATGAAATTTGAAAGAATCGTTGTTCTATTAAAAAATCAGAAGGTGGGATCGGCGAATACCTCTGGGTTGTTGTGGAAGAACTGCTGCTCTAGCGTGCTCCATGGTTTGCTGAGATCTGTAGCCTTGTAGGGTTTCTGGATCCAATAAATTCACCCCAAGGAAAGTCTCCTTCTTATCTCTCTCTGTTTCTCTGTTTGCTCTGCGCTTTGCGTTTCTTGTTTCATGAGTCTAATAGCAAAGCAAAGGGCACTATTTGAAGCTCCCGAACCGACGTTAGCCCCAACGGTCGAAATTTCAACCCCAACGGTCCTATTTTCTTATTTGAAATCCGGACCGTTGGATTTTGCAAACGGCTAAGATTCATTTTCAAGCAGGGTTTAAAATCGTGGTGTAATTGGTAAGTTTCCTATTTGGCATTTGCCAAATGACACACCAACAACCTTGGCTGTTTTACCATATAACCCACATCAAAATTGACATGTCTCCTCTCGCAGATTACAAACGTATTTCTTTTTTCTAAAACATAGGATTAACAGTATACTTTTATGACATAATATTAATAGATTTTCAATAACAAAGCATGCTCTATATTTTGCTCTTTATATAGTTGTGCACTTGAAGTTTATGATATGCATAATGTATTTTTATTAGGAAGATAGTTCTATGACAGAGTATTACCAGTGTAATTTTTTTTTTCTTTTTTTCTTGTAGAGGTATTTTCTTTTGCGATTGTTTCTGGTGAAACTATGGACAATTGGATGTGGTTTCTGCAAAGGATATCGAATGTCTTGCTAGGCTTTTTCGGATTTTTTTTTTGAATTTTTTTTATGAAATGGTATTAACAATGTACTTCTATAACATGGTATTAACAATGTACTTCTATGATATGATATTAACAATGTACTTGTATGACATGATATTAACAATGTACTTCGGGCTTGCTGGCCTTATTTTGGGTTTTTTTAAAGATTTTTGTGTTGGGCTTGTTTTAAGTTTATTAATGGCGGTCATATAATTTATAGGAACTTCAACACTTATTTTTTATGTAACAAATGAATTTTGAGTGTTTCTAAAGTATATTTCATATTGGGTTTTTTATAATAATTTTAACTCATATTTTGAGTATATTAGTGAAGCTCCCTTAAAAAAATAAGAAAAAATTTCACAAATATGTGGGCCTTTAGTTTTGTTTGTTTTGGGCCCTTACCAAATGCTTTTAAGTCCAATATTTTTTTCTCTTTTGTTGCATAGTGGAATTGAACCCCTCATTGAAACCCCCTTACCCACAGGATCTCTATAAAAAAGAGGATTTGGTTATAGATTCAATGAAGGGTTCAATCTAACTATTCAATCATTAAAAAAGTTCAAATTCAATATTTTCTCTCTTGTTGGATAATTGGATTGAACCCCTCGTTGAATCCCCTCGCCCACAACCCTCATTATAACATTTCCCCCTCACCCACAACCCCTTATTACTAGATTTCCATGACTTGTATGCTTAGAAAGGTCAAATCTTTTGGGATAATTTGTGGGTTCAGGCCCATGTACATTTCATGTCATCCAACGCACACCCAATAATAATCCCCATTTGAGTGAAAATGAACCCTTTTATTTGGCCACATTTTGACATGTTTAATCCCAAAACGTAATCATATATGCAAATATCAATTGGCAATACAAGGAGAGATTTAAATAGGAAATGCAAAGACAAATAACAATTGAAAAAAGAATTCAGCAATATAAACACAAATCCAACTAGCCATTAGATTTCAAATCCATATTACGCCCCGGCATTACACAAACCCAACTGAATGGTTCAACGACTTGTCCAGCACAACCAAAACAAAGACCAAGGCATAAAGCAAACATCTACAACTAACTACATGCCGTTTAAACATCACAGACTAGATAATTCCTAAATTGCTCTCTGAATCTCCTCAAGCCCTCTCGCCTCTGATCCGACGAGCGAGCTGGATGTCCTTGGGCATAATGGTGACTCTCTTGGCATGAATGGCGCATAGATTGGTGTCCTCGAACAGACCCACCAAGTAGGCTTCCGCCGCCTCCTGCAGCGCCGCCACGGCGCTGCTCTGGAACCGGAGATCGGTCTTGAAATCCTGAGCGATCTCCCTCACAAGCCTTTGAAATGGGAGCTTGCGGATCAGGAGCTCAGTGCTCTTCTGGTACTTTCTGATCTCTCTCAGAGCCACAGTTCCTGGCCTGAAACGGTGAGGTTTCTTCACCCCTCCGGTCGCCGGGGCCGACTTACGGGCAGCCTTCGTGGCCAGCTGCTTACGTGGCGCTTTGCCTCCGGTCGACTTACGGGCAGTCTGCTTAGTACGAGCCATTTGGAGTTGGTCTTGATGTGAAAGATGGAAGGATTTGGGTGTTTGGTTAGCGAGAAAATGAGAGAAAAAGGAGGCCGATATGAATTTGTGAATTGGGGAGGTTTTGATGAGTTTTATTTATAGTGAGAGTGTGGAGAAGCGGCGGGTTTGAAATTTTGGTCAAATTTTGAAAGTTTTGGATCGGTGGATATGGAGCGTTGATTTCGTATTGTTATCAACGGTGGATATTATTTTTTGTAGGTTGTTAGGGATAGCGATCCGTGTGCACTGAATGTGGACCAATACAATTGGTTTATTCTAGCGGCAACGGAATATTTTCACTCCTTTTCAATTTTCGAGTTGGCGGGTCAAGTATTCGAGTGTGGATTGAACAGTAAGGATCAATGAAAGTTGGGCTTCCTTTAAAAAAAAACATATGAAATTTGGGCTTCATTCCCTAAAAAATGAACAATCAAACTAGCCCGATGTGTTTCACTTTGGGGTCTCAAACTTTTATTTTTACACAACAATATTC